>NC_087173.1:9020485-9077985 GCF_035594125.1 Scylla paramamosain
CAATTAACTGGCTCATCTATCTATCTATTATCTATCTATCCACCAGCTAAACTATCTATCTACTCGTATATATCCAATAATTGATCAATCTATGTATCTACCCTGATTCTTGCAGTATGGTGATGGTGGACACTATTAGATTAGGCCCAGAAAAATTACTATTCAGTCTATCTACATTTCTATCTATCTATCTATTGGTGGTGGTGGTGGTGGTGGTGGTGGCGGTGGTGGTTATGTGGCCGATAATGTTAATGGCGTCATTTGTTTATGTGTTGGTCATGTGTCATCCCTGTTGACATGTATTGTTGATGGTAATGTTGCTATTGATCACTGTTGTTGTTGTTGTTGTTGTTGTTGTTGTTGTTGTTGATACGGATATAGCTGCCAAGTGTTTCACAATTGTTTGTTACTTGCTTTTGTTGTGGTTGTTATTATTAAAAAAAAATGAAAGAAAGGTTCCAAGTGTTAACCTGTGAATAGAGACATGTTCTTTACGTAAATTAGACACATTAGATATTTTTTGTGCTAAGAGAAACGGTACGTAGATAATGATATTTATTTCACTTTTAGACATAGTTTGGAAAGTAAAAGGAAAAAAAAAACATTATTGAATGATATAAACTTTCCTTATCAGTATATTTGTCCTACTTTTGATACTTTATAACTTTGTAGTTTAGGAGAAAAGTTTTTAATCTCAGTTTTTCGTATTTTTCCTTAATGATGTTAATATGCTTTTTGATGTTGTTGTTATTGTTATTGTAGGTTTAATTGTTCTCACTGTCCTCTCGGCATCCACTAGTGTTTAATTCGTTATAATGTTGCTGTTATCATTGCTACCAGTACTGTTCTTGTTGCTGTCGTTGCTAATTGTCTTGCTGTTTTAGTTGTATTTATTATTTTCGCTCTTATCGGCGTATTTGCAATTGTTGAGCCTATTATTGTTGCATTTGCTTTCCTAATTGTCGTGGTTTTTCCCCTTACCATTGCTGCTGTCGTTGATATTGCTGTGCTTGTCGTAACTGTCGTTGTTTTTGCTGGCAGAGTGAATGTTATCGTCACTGTTATTGTTACTGTTGTTGTTGTTACTGTTGTTGCTGTTGTTGTTGTTGCTGTTATTTATATTATTGTTCTCATAGTTGTTGTTATCTCCGCTTGTACAGTTGTTGTTGTTGTTGTAGTTATAATTTTCGTTAATATAGTTGTTAGTGATGTTGTTGTTGTCGTCGTTCTCGTCCCTGGTGTCGTGTGAGAGTGTTTACCCGCCAGCCAGTCAGTCAGGCAAAGCACCACAGCTGAGCGCGATGTCATGTCGAGATGGTGATCAGCGGAACGACTGTTAATCACGGCGTGGATAAAGATTGGCTGTGGCTGTCACTATTATTTATGTGCTGAGTGTGTGTGTGTGTGTGTGTGTGTGTGTGTGTGTGTGTGTGTGTGTGTGTTGGTGGACAGACAAACAGGCGGAAAATAGTGCAAAAAAAAAAAAAAATCCTCATTAATTTCCAAAAGCTTTTTTTTTTTTCTGTTGTCATTTTGCACGCGCGTACACACACACACACACACACACACACACACACACACACACACACACACACACACACACACACACCTGGAGTGGCCTCAGGTGGTACAGGTGAATTGTACCTGAAGCCCTTAACACCTGCATTAATTAGCTCTCGGAAACACGGCCTCTTTTGTCCACCTGTTAAAAAACATAAATGATTTTCCGGTGTAGGTTCAACTTATCTATATTTTTCTCTCATTTTATTTTTATACCTCTCACTTTTTTCTTTTTATATATTCTTAACGCTTTCCTCTTTTGTTTTCCTTCGATTCGTGTGTCTCTCTCTCTCTCTCTCTCTCTCTCTCTCTCTCTCTCTCTCTCTCTCTCTCTCTCTCTCTCTCTCTCTTCGATTTACCTACGAGTCTCCTGTCTATCTCTCTCTATCTCCTCTGTCACCATAATCTCCACTTGTTCCCTCTTTCTCTCTCGCCCTGCCACACTATTCTCTCTCTCTCTCTCTCTCTCTCTCTCTCTCTCTCTCTCTCTCTCTCTCTCTCTCTCTCTCTCTCTTGTATTTTATATGTAATGATCATAATAATAATAGGAAAACGAGGAGGAGGAGGAGGAGGAGAATGAATAAAGAGAGAACTATGATAGGAAGTGCAAACGCAGTAGCGGCGGAGAGTGGGAGGTGGTGGAAGAGGAGGAGGAGGAGGAGGAGGAGGAGGAGGAGGAGGAGGAGGAGGAGGAGGAGGAGGAGGAGGAGGAGGCAGCATCAACTGAACCCCACGTGACCCTTGGCATATAGAGGCCGCTGTTTCCTCCTCCTCCTCCTCCTCCTTCCCTTCCTCCTTCTCCTACTCTTCTCCCCCTCCCTCTCTCTCTCCCTCCCTCCTTCCCTTTCTTTTCTTTCCTTCCTTCCTCTCTCCACCAACACAGCCTCAGGTGGAGGAGAGGAGGGGTGGAGGAGAGTGGAGATAGTAATAATAGCATCACCAATCTATGTGCGTTAAGTTGTGTACGTGAAAGCAGGCACGTACACGGATAGACAGACATGTGTACGTGTAGGGAAATACGTACACAGGGATGTAGGATTGGTATGTACGTGTGGATGATGACGAACACGAACGAATTAGTGTATGTATGTATGTATGTATGTATGTATGTATGTATAGAATGAGAGGTGCACATGAGATTAACGTACATGTAAGTTTTTAGTACACTTACGTAAAAGAATACATACATACATACATACATACATGAAGAAAGTGCACATACGGACACGTACACACAGAATTACGTACACAAAGGTAAAAATGTGTACACAAATTTACGTACACTCATTTTTTTCTATTGTGTGTGTGTGTGTGTGTGTGTGTGTGTGTGTGTGTGTATTTACCTGCTTTCTCTCTCTCTCTCTCTCTCTCTCTCTCTCTCTCTCTCTCTCTCTCTCTCTCTCTCTCTCTCTCTCTAAAACACTAAGGCAAAAGAGGAAAAGAGAAGAGGAGAGGGGAAAGGGGAAAGAGGGGAGAGGGGAAAGAGGGGAGAGGGAAGAGGCAGCATGAGGCAGGATATATTTGGAAAGCTGGAAAAAAAACTGAGGAAAAAATAGGAAATGAGTATTACCTTGAGGGGGAAAAAAACATTCGAGGCCAGAGAGAGAGAGAGAGAGAGAGAGAGAGAGAGAGAGAGAGAGAGAGAGAGAGAGAGAGAGAGAGAGAGAGAGAGAGAGTTCAGAGGGAAAGAAATGGGAAGTGGAAACCAGTGAAGGGGAGAGGAGGGAAAATTTTGGGCGTGAGAAAATTCAGTGTGGAAATTTTCAGGGACAGTGAAGGGGAAACATAAGGGAAATGGGGGGAAATCTGTGAAGGAATGATAGGAAATTTGAAGGGAAGGAAGGGGAAAGTTTGAGGTAATTATGGAAAAGTTTGAATAGAAGTGAGAAGAAACTTGAAGGAGAATAAGGGAAAAGTTTGAAGGGAAATTTGAAGGGGAAGGAAGGGAAACTTTGAAAGAAAATTTGAAGCAGAAAGAGGAAAAAACTAAAGGAAAAATTTGGAGGAGAGAGAGAGATGCATCTTTGACGGGAAAATCTGAATGGGAAAGAGGAAAAAAAAATTCTGAGGGGGAAATTTGGAGGAAAGAGAGGAGAGATAATCAGATAATCAGAAATTTAGAGTGAAGGGAAACTTTGAGAGGAAAATCAAAGAGGAAAAGCGAAGACCATGATAGAAAATTTTAAGGGTAGAAGGGAAATTTGAAGGAGAGAGAGAGAGAGAGAGAGAGAGAGAGAGAGAGAGAGAGAGAGAGAGAGAGAGAGAGAGAGGTGGGGGGAGGAGGAAATGTTCATGGAGGGAGACAGAAGGAAGGGAAACACATCCCAGAACGGAAACACGACCAACTTGCGAGGGCTGTTGGGGGACGAAGAAAACGGAAGGCAGGAAATAATTCGCGAGAGAGAACGGAGAAAGAAAACGGGACACAGTAATAAGTTTTAAGAGGTGACTATTAGAGACTGAAAAATAAATAAATACGTAGAAAAAACATAAATATAGATAGAAAGATAGATAGGCAGACAGAAATTAAGGCAAGCTGACAGATGAGTAAATAAATCTTCTTTCCTCTGATATAAAAGTAAAAAATTAAGAGAAAACTAACTTCTGCTACTCACAACTTAAGCGACTCAAGTTTCCGTCTCGCCAAATACACTTACCTGCAAAAGAAAAATAAAATAATGAGGCAAAAATACATACAACAAAAATACAGCGTTACACTGAACAAGGCAAGGGAAAAAAGCTAAAATCAACACAAAGACTGAAATAGAAAGGGAAAAAAAATGGAAAATGAAAAGAGGAAGGCAACTACATGAGCTCGCCATGGTGTGTGTGTGTGTGTGTGTGTGTGTGTGTGTGTTGTAAAGAGGTAGTGTGCGTGTAGACTTGTTATCATCATTATAACCAGCAGTTGTGGGAGATTGTATGTACGTGACACACACACACACACACACACACACACACACGAGACCTCCCATACATTTTATTTACTCAGCTCGCCTCCCATCACTTCCATCATCTATACAAGAGAGTTTGATTCAGTTCACAGTCCCCCATTGGTGAAACTCACGCCACTTCCCTGCTTGTCTCCATGATTTGATTAAACTCAAACACCCTATCACTGCAGTCTCTCTCTCTCTCTCTCTCTCTCTCTCTCTCTCTCTCTCTCTCTCTCTCTCTCTCTCTCTCTCTCTCTCTCGTTGTTGTTGTTGTTGTTGTTGTTGTTGTTTGTTAATATGATTCTTATTATATATGTGCTGTAATTTTGTGAATTATTATAGTTGTTATTGTTGTTGTTGTTGTTGTTGTTGTTGTTGTTGTTGTTGTTGAATGATTTATGACTACCAGAGCAACAATTCACACAATAAAACTAAACTACAAATGCAAAACACACACACACACACACACACACACACACTCATCCCCGCGGCCACTAAACACCGTCCCTTGAAACAGAGAGGTGGAAATCTGGCAAAAGATTCTGACTATTCATTACCTGACGTGAAAAAAACAAGATTAGCTTATGCAAAACAGATGATGGTGACTGGAGAGAGTGAGGGAAGGGGGAAGGGGAAGGGGGAGTGAACAGAGGGTGGGGGGAGTTATGAGATACACAGAGGGGAAAAAAATAATGTTGAGGGGAGGGGGAAGGTGTGTATGAAAACCTGTAGTGTACGCTCACCTGGCTAATTAGTGATGGTATATAGTGTACTAGAAGTTAATGAGAAAAAAATCCAGGTGTGTGAGAGTACAGGTTAATTTAATAGCAAAGGTAAGATATTGGATATTGAGTTACGGTAGAGTGGCAGCATTTTGTAGTGATGGAAAGTTATGTAGAGGTTAATGACCAAACACAGGTGAGAAAATACGCGTCAGTTAGCAAGAAAGGTGAGAAATTGGATATTGATCTAGTTATGTTGTCAAGTAGGATTACGAGAGAGCGCTACATCTCCTGCTAGAATCTAACATGAGCCAGGATTCGAACCCATAACATGAGCCACGAGTCCAATATTGCACCACAAAGCCACCGCAAAAAGGACAGAATAAAACAGGAAAAAAAAAAAAAAAAATGGTTCTCAGCCAAAGGGATTCATGAAAGGAATAGACTCAGTAATCAGTTTGTTAGTGCTGAATCAACAGGGGCTTTAAAAGATTAGACAAATTTATGGATGGGGATGACTGGTGGAAATAGGTAGGCATGTTTCAGATAGGGACTGCCACGTGTAGGTCTGATGATTTTCTGCAGCTTCCATTATTTTTCTTACGTTCTTAAATTTGAGAGTATAAGATAGAATAAAGAAAATTTAAATAAAACAACGTGAAGCAAAATACGCTAGTTATTTTTGTTTACGTAGTTTGTAGCAATAATCAATAATACAGAGTAACTTACAGTGCTCACAAATGCTACTCAGAAAGGTTTGAGTTCCCAGAAATACAAAATTTAGTTAAAGAAAATAAAATCAAACATCAAGACGAAGAAGGTCAAGAGATGTGTTAAACTAGCAAGATGACAGATGACTGGCTCCTCTCCTGATTCTAACTCGTCTATCTGCCATCCTTCCCCATTCAAAATCTTCCATCTATTATCCTTTCGTATTCAAAATATTCTGTTTTCCTTTCCCATTCAAAATATTGTCATAATCCTCCTTTTCTGCCCAAAACTTTGTCTCTCTTCTTAATCCAAATATTCTGTCCATTTTTTCACGATTACTTTTCCATGGAAACTCCAAAATATCATCCCTTCCTTTTCAAAATATTCTGTCATGATGTCCTTTTCTATACCAAATCTGTCCATTTCTCACTATTCTTTCCAATCTAAATATTCTGTCCTGTTCTCTATATATATATATATATATATATATATATATATATATATATATATATATATATATATATATATATATATATATATATATATATATATATATATATATATATATATATAAACAATAATCCGGTTGTGGAGGAAAAGGTTTATGTCTGTCGGCGAGAAAATTTGTAGAAGGAGGTAATTTAAAGAGACTGGTAGAAGTGAGGGAGGAAGAGTTAGGGTGGGAAGAAAATAGGATATATATCTTGATCTAATTTGTAGATTTATCGGAAAGAGAAGAAGGAAAGGAAAGTAAAGACGGGGAAGAAGAAGAGAGACGATCTATTGCTGGAAAGAAAGTTTATAGAGAAGAATAAAGATGGATAGGGGGAAGACAAGGAAGAAAGAATAGAACATAAAAGATAATCAAAAGGAGGAACACGAAAAAGGAACTGAAAGAAACATAGTAAGAATAAAAAAAAAAAAGACGAGATGAAGCATACGGCAAATATAATTAATAAATGAAAGAAATATGTATAAACACAAAATATCTATAATAAATAAACAGTGAAAGCAAATTAAAGAATAAGAGAAATGCTTGTTAAAAGTAAGACAAGAACTACTATGAACTAAAACACTGACAATAACCAGAAAGATGAAAATACACCACACAAGGGAATAAAGGATAATCTCGAGGAACAAAAGGTGGAATAAAAGAAGCGCCCTCCCAAACAAAAAAGAGAATAGAAAAGAAGGAATTCAATATTTTCAAAACCAGATGAGATAAAAACAAAGGGAGAGAGAGAGAGAGAGAGAGAGAGAGAGAGAGAGAGAGAGAGAGAGAGAGAGAGAGAGAGAGAGAGAGAGAGAGAGAGAGAGAGAGAGAGAATCTCATACCTCTCCCATCACATGACATTTCTGAAGACTCTTTCTCTCCTTTTGCTCTCTCTCTCTGTCTCTCTCTCTCTCTCGTCATTCCTCCCTCCTTCACCATCCTCCCTCGCCCCACCTCCTATAATACACTGGGGAGGATGGGGAGGAGAGGTTATGCCATAAGGGCCATACTCTTGATGCAACTGGCTGGCTTTACGACCATTTGGGAGTGAAATATTCGGGGCATTATAGTAATAAACGTCTTTAAATGCTGGGAAGGATGATAGGCGGTGATGGCTCCGTTGGGGGAATATACAAGAATACTTTGGCTGTTTATTCATTTATGTGGCATTTAATTGTACTGTCTGTGTATATTGTTTGTGCGTGTGTGGTGAGTTTATGCTGCCCTGGGGATTATACAAGAATATTTAAGGTGTTTATTCATCTGTGAGTATTTTTTTTTAATTGTGTAGTGTATGTGTATGAGTTTATTGTGTATTTATTTGTTGTGTGTGTGTGTGTGTGTGTGTGTGTGTGTGTGTGTGTGTGTGTGTGTGTGTGTTTGGTATTTAACTGAAATGTGTGTGTGTATGTGAGTTTTTGTGTATGATTTTTGTGTGTATGTGATGGCTATACGCACACATACGCACACACGCAGAGACATACAGCAACTCAGACAGTCATGACGTGTAGTACTGTGTGACTTTAATCTCATGTACACGTGGAAGAGACAGAAAAAAAAATAAGGGCAGAGAGGCAGAATTAAAAACAGAGAAAACAAAAAAAAGACAAACAAACATCAAATTGAACCTTAATAAATGAATAATGGGGAGAGAGAGAGAGAGAGAGAGAGAGAGAGAGAGAGAGAGAGAGAGAGAGAGAGAGAGAGAGAGAGAGAGAGAGAGAGGACAAGACAACAGCGTAACAATCTCTCCTCTGATTAGGTATCGCCAACACATATCTCGCATCGTGCAATTAGACTTAACGACGAGGGCGGGACGTGGCGGGCCTGAGGGTTTGCACGGAGGCGAGGAAAGGAGGAGAAAGAGGAGGAGGAGGAGGAGGAGGAGGAGGAGGAGGAGGAGGAGGAGGAGGAGGAGGAGGAGGAGGAGGAGGAGGAGGAGATGTTTAATTAATAAGAATGGTTGGTAGGATGATTTGATTGTTTGGGTTTTGGAGATGGAATGTATGTATGTATGTATGTATGGTATCTCTCTCTCTCTCTCTCTCTCTCTCTCTCTCTCTGCGATTTCATTAAAGCTTTCTCATCTACTTGTCTTCTTTCCGCCACTTTTCTGCCTCAATCTTTCTTAATATCAAGTCATATCCATCTCTTTCCCTCCCTCTCTCTCTCTCTCTCTCTCTCTCTCTCTCTCTCTCTCTCTCTCTCTCTCTCTCCCCCGGTAAGAGTGTCCAAATGTCATCTTAAGCTGGGTTGACTTCCAGCAAATCCCTTACAGCTGACTATATCTAGATAGGGGTGGTAATTTGGGCTCTCTCTCTCTCTCTCTCTCTCTCTCTCTCTCTCTCTCTCTCTCTCTCTCTGGGCTGGAATGAATTTTGCGGTAATATTTTCTTTAATACGATTTCCTGTAGTAGTGGTGGTGGTGGTAATAGTAGTAGTAGTAGTAGTAGTAGCTGTAATGGTGGGTAATGCAATAGTAGTAGCAGTAATAGTAGTAGCAGTAGAAATGGTTGTAGATATGAAGGTACAGAGATAGCGGTAGGGATGATAATAGTAGGGAAGATAATAGTACTAATGCATACTATAGAGACAGTAAAAGCGGCAGCAGTCGTAATAGTTGTAGTAGGAAAAAATAGGAATGCAGTAGGGATGGTGGTGGTGGTGGTGGTGGTGGTGGTGGTGGTGGTGGTGCCTCAGACAGCTTCCCTTACACCATGCTAATGCAAACTATAGACAATAAAAGTAGTAGTAGTTGTAGTAGTGGTAGTAGGAAAAGATAGGAGTGAGTGGTGGCGATGGTCGTGGTGGTGGTGGTGGTGCCTCAGACAGCTTCCCTCACACCCTGCATCCGCGCCTCCACAAATCTTCAGGCAGGTGCCGCGGCGTGAGGAATTGCCTACTTCGGGAAAACAATAGGCGCGGGAAAAAAAAAGCTGCACCAACTCTCTCCCTGCTGTAACGAGGGCGCGGATGCATTCTTTCCCTGCACACTACTTTTTTCCCCCCTTCTCTTTTCTTTTCGTCTCAAATTTGCTGACGTTTATAGCTCTATTCTCTCTCTCTCTCTCTCTCTCTCTCTCTCTCTCTCTCTCTCTCTCTCTCTCTCTCTCTCCTTTTTTTCGTGGACAGGATTTTAATTGTGTTTTTTATTGTTTTCTTTTACGGTTTTGTTGTGGTTGTCATTATTTTTAAGTATTTTATGTTTGGAAGGACTCTGCCACTAAACCTTAATAAACATAACGATTCTCTCTCTCTCTCTCTCTCTCTCTCTCTCTCTCTCTCTCTCTCTCTCTCTCTCTCTCTCTCTCTCTCTCTCTCTCTCTCTCTCTCTCTCCCTTCCTTCGACAGGTAGACACATCTAAGGTCTTCTACTCACAGGTAAGGTGGGAAAAGTCTTAATTGCCCATCACTCAGGTGAGAGAGAGAGAGAGAGAGAGAGAGAGAGAGAGAGAGAGAGAGAGAGAGAGAGAGAGAGAGAGAGAGAGAGAGAGAGAGAGAGAGAGAGAGAGAGTCGTAAGATGCACACACACGTTTCGTCAGATAAAAGAAAAAAAAGTTGAGGAAGAGAAAGAGGGAAGAAGGTGAGGAAAGGGGAAAAAAAGAAAGGTGAGGAAGGAAAACAGAAAAAAATACTTTGAGATTAACGAAAAAAAAGAAAAGGCTGGATAAAAAAAGAAGTAAAAATGTAAGGAAAATTGAGAAGAGGGAATAAACATGATGAAGGACAGAAAAGGGAAAAACAGAGAGGTAAGCAGTGAAAAAAAAATGACTGTTAGATTACCTTACGTTAGGTTAGGTTAGGTTAGGTTAGGCTAGGTTAGGTTAGGTTAGGTTAGGTTAGGTTAGGCTAGGTTAGGTTAGGTTAGGTTAGGTAAATTTAGGTTAGGTTAGGTTAGGCTAGGTTAGGTTAGGTTAGGTTAGGTTAGGTAAATTTAGGTTAGGTTACGTTAGGTTAGGTTAGGTTAGGTTAGGTTAGGTTAGGTAAATTTAGGTTAGGTTACGTTAGGTTAGGTTAGGTTAGGATAGGTAAATTTAGGTTAGGTTAGGTTAGGTTAGGTTAGGTTAGGTTAGGTTAGGTTAGGTTAGGTTAGGTTAGGCTAGGTTAGGTTAGGTTAGGTTAGGTAAATTTAGGTTAGGTTAGGTTAGGCTAGGTTAGGTTAGGTTAGGTTAGGTTAGGTAAATTTAGGTTAGGTTACGTTAGGTTAGGTTAGGTTAGGTTAGGTTAGGTTAGGTAAATTTAGGTTAGGTTACGTTAGGTTAGGTTAGGATAGGATAGGTAAATTTAGGTTAGGTTAGGTTAGGTTAGGCTAGGTTAGGTTAGGTTAGGTTAGGTAAATTTAGGCTAGGTTAGGTTAGGTTAGGCTAGGTTAGGTTAGGTTAGGTTAGGTAAATTTAGGTTAGGTTACGTTAGGTTAGGTTAGGATAGGTTAGGTAAATTTAGGTTAGGTTAGGTTAGGTTAGGTAAATTTAGGTTAGGTTACGTTAGGTTAGGTTAGGTTAGGTAAATTTAGGTTAGGTTAGGTTAGGTCAGCATTTTGAAGGAGGGAGAAGGCAGTATTTCCTTCAGGTCTTGGGAGGCTCCTGTCCATGGCTACTTCATGAGTCTGGTCGATCGCTCACCTCCCTCGTTGTTAGTATTGAAGAACCGAGCTGCTCTCACTCCCACTCCCTCTCTCTCTCTCTCTCTCTCTCTCTCTCTGCTGCCGTTCTTCCATCTCTAGCTCTTTCATTTTCCTTGCTTCCCTCACACTAACATTTTCTTTCCCTCTTCTCTTCCTTACCTTCTGTTCTCATCTCCCTCTACCACTTCCCCCACCCTCTCTCTCTTTCTCTCTGCTACTACTACTACTACTACTACTACTGCTAATGCTACTACTCCCATTCACTGTCTTCTTCCTTATCCTCCTCCCTCTCTTTCCCTCTCTTTAACTTTCTATCACCCTTCCTCTCCCCACTCTCTCCTCTCTTTAACCTTCAATCCACCCTTTCTCTCTCTCTCTCTCTCTCTCTCTCTCTCTCTCTCTCTCTCTCTCTCTCTCTCTCTCTCTCTCTCTCTCTCTCTCTCTCTCTCTCTCTCTCTCTCGTATCTTCCCTACTTCCCTCTTCCCTACTCTCCTACTCTCTCTGTCTTCCCTCTTCATCTCTTACCCCTTCTTCCCTCCCTCTCTTTCCATGTCTCCATCCCCCTCCTTGTTTTCTCTTTAGTGTTTTTTTCTTCCCTCCTCCCTTGCCTTACTTTGCTTCTTGTCTTCTTCCTCTTTCCTTGTCTTCTCTTAACTCTCTTGTCTCTTGTCTTCTTGAACCTTTTTCTTATATAGAGACTGTCTTCTTTTTTTTTTTTGTTGATTTTAACCAAGCTTGTATATATCCTTTCCTTCCAGCCTAGTCTCCCTCCCTCCCTCCTCCCTCCCGTCTCTCGCTCTCTCTATAACCCTTCCATCCTACCTTCTCACCATCCTCTCTCTCTCTCTCTCTCTCTCTCTGCCATCTATCCTGTCTGTACCTATCTATATTTCCATCGTCCTCTAACCTTACCATTCCCTCAAGCCCTTACCTGCTCCCTCACCTGGCCACGCTACCTGCCCCTCTGCCTCACCTGTGCGGCGCTTCCCCACACCTGCGCGGGCTCTGGAACCCTCCCATTGTCTCCATTACCTTGCAGTTTTTACATTCGAGAGAACAAAGTGAATAAGAAAAGGAGCATCACGGGATTTTGGCCTCAATTGAAGGGGTTCCAGTCCGCTTGATGACCCCTTCTCTTCCTCCTCCTCTTCCACAGTCCCTCTCTCTCCTCCTGGCGGGGACAATGGGGCCCTTGAGATACAATAAGGAGGAGTAATGAAGTACTCTCAGCTCGCCAATAAAATGGGATAAGGGTTCAGTTTACGGGGAATCCACACAAGACTCCTCTGGGACTCACTTCTCTTGCTCTGTCTCTCGCCGTGTGTGGGAGATTCACGACAACGAGAATTCACGGGAATGATTCAAACGCTAGTAATTTGTAAGTATAAAAAGGGTGAGTTCCTTTTTTCCATTTGTAAGAATATGGGTGTAATTTCTTGCTGCTCTCAAAAGGAAATATTCAGGGATTCATTTTTCTCTGATTCACGCGAACTGAAACTCATGGGAAAAATTCAAGTACGATAACTAATAATTGATGGGATATGAACTGGGAGGAAACTGCCTAATCTATTCTTTTTCATCGCTAACTTTCTTGTAGATGGTTATAAAGACTTCACGCATTGCTTCTGGTGCTGCTAATTGTTTCGTGTCGCAGTGAAATTTCTACCGTTTATAATTTGAAGACAGATGTTGAAGTAGTTTAGACGGCCTATATAAGAAAAACCGCTATTCTTCACTCGTAATAAAGGGAACACCGATGACTTAGGAAACAGTAATTTAAGGACGAGTATTCAATGCTTTCTAGAGTTGTTAATTTTCCTTGTTTTTATAATACCTCCTGAATACATCTGAACATTAGACTTTACGAGCATTTATTTACCTGTCTTTTATTACTGTCTATAATAGGAGTCAGGGCATTTTTGTGTTTCAACAGGCGTTCATTGGAGGGGGATTTCAAGACGTAATATTGTCAAGTAGTGTCCTGTGTGTGCTCTCAAAACAAGACCAATTTTCTTTTTTTTTTTTTTTTCATCTTCAAAGTGATGCCATTTTTCATCGTCCTCGTGCCTCTCACATCATATTCTATTCCATCAGCTTACTCTGTACCTCCTCCATCTACTCATTACACTGCTTCCTAATTTACATTCTTAAAACACACACACACACACACACACACACACACACACACACACACACACACTACACTACATCCCCCATACACAGCCAAAATACACCATAACGTTAAAATACACACTCATACACATCCGCTTATTCCATACACCTATACGTCTCAAGCTTCCCTTCCCTATATACACTCCTATACACCTCTAGTCACTTCGTATACACTTCCATACATACATCATACATCATACACACGCACACACACACCTTCATACACACTTATACTTCTCTTATTCCATACACACTTCATTACATCTCTAGTTACTCCATATAAATAGATAGATAGATAGATAGATAAATAGATAGATATTTCACACACACACACACACACATACACACATATACACACACGTCACACACACACCATGCTCACACTCTCACACACACGCTCCTCGCCTCCCAGACATGTTCCTCGTGGTGTCGGGCTGGGCGAGGTGTCAGAAGCAGAGAGCAGAGAGGGTGCCAGCAGCCAGCCAGCCAGCCAGCCTACCAGCCTCCACCTACACTACGCTTAGGATTTCCATACGATTTTAAAGTCGCTGTGTTAGTTCGTCAGCGGCGACACTCATTCTACCGTCATCTCTCCGCCCCATAGATAAAAAAGGAAAATTACGAGTTTTTCATATTTTCTAAACTTTTTATTTTTTTACCCATTAAGAACTTCATTAAGGTACAGGTTGTCAGTGCGATTTGGTTTTGTGTTCTTTAAGTCCGTTTTTTATGTCTCTCTCTCTCTCTCTCTCTCTCTCTCTCTCTCTCTCTCTCTCTCTCTCTCTCTCTCTCTCTCTCCATGTTTCCCTTCCTCCTTTCCTCCCTCCTCAGTGATGATTTTTCCCCTCCACTGCCTCTCCCATTTCCTCCTCCCTTTCCTCTCTCCCACCACACTCCATGAATATTCTTACCCTCCTCCTTGCCTCTTCCATCTTCCATTATTTCTACACATTTCATTCCACGTCTGCACTTCCTTCGCCCTTCCTTCATCCTTCTCCTATAATATCCCTCATGCTTATGTTTCTCTCTCTCTCTCTCTCTCTCTCTCTCTCTCTCTCTCTCTCTCTCTCTCTCTCTCTCTCTCTCTCTCTCTCTCTCTCTCTCTCTCATCTTTCTCTAATGTTATTCTTCAAATCTGTCATCCTCATTCCTGTTCTTGTTTCTCGTTTCATTCTCTTCTTTCTTCTACTCTTTATCCTCCCTGTTTCTCACTTCTTACTTTCTTCATCTTTCTCTAATATTATTCTCCTAATCCCTCTTCTTCATCCTTGTTCTTGTTTCTCCTCTCATCCTTTCTTTCTTCTATTCCTCTTTATCCTAATTTTCTCACCTTCTTTTTCACCTCTCCTCTTCCTTCCTCCTCTCTTCTTCTTCCTATTCCTTGTAGTATATCCTTAATCCCTCATTCTCATTTCCATTTTCTGCTCTCCTTTTACCTTCTCTCCTCTCGTATTCTATTCATTCTTCTCGTTTTTCTCTTCCATCTTCATATTACAGTACTTTTCCAATCCTTCATCTTCATCCTCATGTTATTATATCCTCCTTCTCCTCCTCCTCCTCCTCCTCCTCCTCCTCCTCCTCCTCCTCCTCCTCCTCCTCATCACTCACCAAAGTATTGTTACGATTGCAAACTAAACTAAGCACGAGATTGAGTTTATGTAGAGTTGCTTGTGTGTGTGTGTGTGTGTGTGTGTGTGTGTGTGTGTGTGTGTGTGTGTGTGTGTGTGTGTGTGTGTGTGTGTGTGTGTGTGTGTGTGTGCGTCCTTAAAAATCACACATAACGACCATAAATTCACACACAATATCCTCCGAGGCATACACAGCACCCCCTAACTCATACAGACCATCCCTTAAAACATACATAACTCCCTAAAACACACTTAATATCCCCAAACTATAACTCTCTTATAATCATACATAACACCCTTAAAAATACAAATAAACCTCCAAAACATACATATCCCTAAAAAGTAAATACACAAAATATTCCTAAAAACTATACGAAACTGAAATATAAAACCTGAATATAAATATCCCTAAAAAAAAAAAAGAAACATATTTACTCCCTAAAGTCACACATACGACCTTTATAAAGTATCCAAAAAAACATTAAAAACATACGTACACCTAAAAAAACACATGAATTCCTTAAAAAGCACAAAACATCTTTAAAACACACAACATGTGATAAAGAACCTCGAGAACTCAAGGATGGATTCTCACAACATATTTTTTTTTTTTTCGCCATTAATATTTATTCCACCTTCTCATCCAGGTAGCGAGTACATTACCTGCAGCTGCACCTGTTATTACCTGGCTTAATTACTCCTGCGCACCGTTATTAAAGTTAAAGGTGAGATCCTTATTAGTAAAGTGTTGTTAATGAGTTGGCAGTTTGGATTCTCTACGGATGTTGTGACCTTTTTTTTTTTTTGTATGAGTTCGAAATTGTTAAGCGTTTGTTTGCTCATCTCTGTGTCCCTCTTATTGCGTTTGACTCTGCGTTATTTGTTTAAAATATGCGTGCGAGTTTTTCATTAGCAATGTTTTAGTGGATTTTTTCGTTTTTCACATATTTTACTGATTGTTTGTCTTGTTTCCCGTTTGTACATTACGTTTGTTTTATATATATATATTTTTTTATTGTATTTGTGTATTCATGGGTTTGTTCGTCTGTCTTTCCTTGTTTGTAGTTGTCTGTCTGTCTTTTTAAGTATCTGTCTATCTGCCTCCTTGTATGTCCGTCTGTCTGTCTTCCTCCTTGAATATGTGTCAGTCTGTCTTTGTCTCTATCTGTCTGTGAAAGCGTTTGTCTGCCTATCTCTTTATGTGAGCGTTTCTCTCTCTCTCTCTCTCTCTCTCTCTCTCTCTCTCTCTCTCTCTCTCTCTCTCTCTCTCTCTCTCTAGTTGTGTGTATTTTTTGTAATGGGATCTGTGTTAAATCCTCTCTCTTTCTCTCTCTCTCTCTCTCTCTCTCTCTCTCTCTCTCTCTCTCTCTCTCTCTCTCTCTCTCTCTCTCTCTCTCATTTGTCTGTGTTTGTATCCATGTGTCTGAGTTCATTCCAATTAAAAGTCCCGCGTCGAACTGCCACTGGGAAGCAAAAGGGGCCCTGGGGGAGTGTGTTATTACCTCCCCTACGCATCCATGACTGCCAGAGAGGTGCACACGCCGTGACTCTATCAGGTGCACACGCCATGACTGTATTAGGTGCACAGAACTTGATTTGGCGCACATGGTTGGTGTTAAGTGACGATTTCTGTGTGCGTTTTAAGTGGTGTGTGCACTCTGGTGGTTTTCAGGTCTATAGTTGTGGGTAGGGTACATCTGCGTTTGTGTGTGTGTGTGGGGGGGGGGGGGCGGTGCATGGTGTAGTAGTGTGCGTAGGTGATGTTCTACACAAACGTACATGGCCGCTGTGTGTGTATGACTAAGTGGGGTGCAGAGAAGTGTGTGTGTGTGTGTGTGTGTGTGTGTGTGTGTGTGTGTGTAGATACTGCATGTGAGAGACGTACAAAAATATGAATATGTGTATTTATTCTGTACATAATGAGTAAATGATCTTATTTATGAGTGTGAGTGTGTGAGAGGAAGTAGGATGCCTGGGTGTAAGATAAATGTGAATAATGTATGTATGAGTGTGAAATTCAGCGTGCACATGACGAAAAATGAATGTATCTAGTGTATCTATGTGTTTATCAGGGTGTGTATCAGGGTGTAGGCAGGTGTGAGTGAGTTAATGCATGAGTCTACAGAAGTGAGTACATGATGTGTAGTCTGTATGAAAGTGTGAAAGTGTGAAAGGACGTCCGTTGAGTCAGTACATGGTGAAAAATGAGAATATCTGTGTTTATGAGTGTATGAGTGTGTAGGGTGAGAACAGGTGTGTGTAAGGTGTGTGTGAGTGTAAAATGACGTTTTTGTTGGGTATCAGTGTGAAAACAGGTGTGTGTAGGGTGTGCATGAGAGAGGAGGGAAGCGTCAGGGGGTCAGGGAGGCAGGAGGAGGGCGTCAGGGCGTCAGGGTGTGCAGGGCTGGCGGCAGGAGGCAGGAGGAGGGAGGTGCAGCGGAGTGGCGATCGTTACCTTCTATACGCGCGCGCCCAGGCTGTTCCTTGTGGGGTCACGCCGGCCTTGAACTTTGACCTATCACCCCGGAATTAAGAGGAACGCTCTCTCTCTCTCTCTCTCTCTCTCTCTCTCTCTCTCTCTCTCTCTCTCTCTCTCTCTCTCTCTCTCTCATAAGGCCTCCAGATATAATTAACACAAAAAGCCTTATTTCTTATACTAAAAAGCCTTTATCTTATACTAAAAGCTCAATTTCCTTATACTGAAAGCCCTATTCATCATGCCAAACACTCTAAACACAAACAAGATCGCAATTAAACGATTAACACTAAAGGAAAACACTATTAGTCATTATCAAAACATTACAGGTAGAACTTATGCATCTGTACCTCCTACCTGACCCTTCCCCTTGCCTCACCTGTCCCCTGTGGTAGGTAAGGCGGCCAGGTGAGTTTAATAAGGAAGACGGCAAGATGAATACACGTAACGAGAAAGAAAATGGAGTGAGGAAGGGACGGAAGGGAAACGTTGAGGGGAAAAATAGACGTGTCACGGAGAGTCATTACCTTGGCCACTCTCACTCTCACTCTCACTCTCTCTCTCTCTCTCTCTCTCTCTCTCTCTCTCTCTCTCTCTCTCTTTGTCCTGCCTCTCCCAGCCTGCCTCGTCCTGCTTGCTAGGCTGTTTCCCGCTGCCTGCCTCCCACCCTGTCTTTAAGTGGTATAGGGGTTATAACAAGGGAGATGTAAGCAAAATTCTTAGGATCAGCAACCAAGGTAGAACAAGAAATAACGGGTTCAAGCTTGAAAAATTTAGGTTTAGGAAGGAGATAGGAAAAAATTGGTTCTCAAATAGAGTGGTAGATGAGTGGAACGGACTCAGTAATCATGTAGTTAGTGCCAGGACACTAGAGAGCTTTAAGAGAAGATTAGACAAGTTTATGGATGGGGATAACAGATGGAAATAGGTAGGAGTGTTTCATACAGGGACTGCCACGTGTAAGCCTGGTCGCTTCTTGCAGCTTCCCTTATTTCTTATGTTCTTATGTTCACCCTCCATGTTTGCTATCCTTCCAACATTCCTCTCTCTATAACCCTTCCTTCCTCCTCCTCCTCCTCCTCCTTCTCCTCTTCCTTCTCCTCTTCCTTCTCTTCCTCCTCCTTCCAAGGCTCTCTCCTTTTCCTCCTTTTACGATCTTTCATATTTTTTGGCTCAATCTTCTTAAATTTTCCTACTTGTTCCTTCTCGTCTTCTTTCTATTTTTCTTTTCTTCCTTCTTCTTCTTCATCTTGTTCTTGTTCTTGTTCTTCTTTTTCTTTTTCCTTTTCTTCTTCTTCTTCTTTTTTTTTTTTTCTTCTTCTTCTTCTTCTTCTTCTTCTTCTTCTTCTTCTTCTTCTTCTTCTTCTTCTTCTCGTTTACTAACATTTTCCTCTTTTTGCATGCTCTTCTTCTTTCTTCTCTCAGTCTCTGTCTCTTTTCCTTAATTTCCTTTATTCTATCTGGTACTTCGTGTTCCTTCTTTATTTTCTCATGCCTTTCACTCCACACTTCTCATTTTTTAATAGGCAGTGCAGCTTATCACAAACACCCACTTCAGGACCAACAAGCTTGCTGCTGTTTGCTCTATCTTTGTGTTCCTTTATGGCCTCTTTTGTTCCCACCTTCCTTCCTTCCCGACCACTTAAGAACAACAAAGTGGGCTGCTGCCTGTTCTTCCTCTGTGTTCTTTTATGACCTTTTGTTCCCTTGTTTCTGCCTTCCTTCCTTCCTTCCTTCTTTGCTTCCTTCCTTTCTTTCTTTCTTCCTTCGAAAATACAGCAATCTAGGACCTACACGTATGCTGCTGTCTGTTCTACCTTTGTGTTCCTTTATTACCTGTTTGTTCTCACCTTCCTTTCCTCCTCCTCTGCTACTTCCTTCACTTCCTTCGCGCTCCTTCGGAAGTAAACCACTCCAGGACCTACAAATGTGCTGCTGTTTGCTCTTCCTTTGGGTTCGATTACGGCGTCTTTGTTCCCACTTTCCTTCCTTCCTTCTTTACTTCACCTTCCTTCGTTAACACAGCAGTCCAAACTCTACAGATGTGCTGGTGCTTGTTCTTCCTTTGTTTTCCTTTATGGTCTTTGCCCCCCACCTTCCTTCCTCCTTACTTCCTTTGCTTGCACAGCCACTCCCCGCCCTTCGGTTCTCCCCTTGCTAAAATACCTACCATCACCCGGGAAGAAGCAGGCAATTAGGTGATCATACAGACGCAGTTATGACCCGTTATTAGGCTCAAAAACCCCAGCAATGACCCTCACGGTGGATAATTAACTTGCCTCCGCCAGGTGTCGCCCAGGTAAGCATTCAAGGAGCTTAGAAGACCTAAAGTTTACTGGTGGCAAGTTTTGGCGATAAATTCTTGGGTAATGACGACTTTGAGTTTTGCTAAAGATGGGGGGGGTTCGGAGAGGGAGGGGCAGGATGCAGGTAAGGAAGTTAATTAAGGAAGGACTAATTAATTTCAGGTGTGACGGAAAGGTGTGGCGAGGACAGGAGGTGATTGTGAGAATGAGACAAAATACAATGAGGAAGATGAGGAAGGTTGCGTGTGTGTGTGTGTGTGTGTGTGTGTGTGTGTGTGTGTGTGTGTGTAAGTGTCCTAGTGTGTGTGTGGAGTGATTGTGTGTGAGTCTTACTGGTGTGTCGCTTTAGTCTGTGTGTGCGTGTGTGTGTGTGTGTGTGTGTGTGTGTGTGTGTGTGTGTGTGTGTGTGTGTGTGTGTGTGTGTGTGTGTTTCTACTTTTTTTTCCTCTTCTCTCTCCAGTTTCCTCCAATTTTACTAGTTTTCCCCCCTCTCTCTCTCTCTCTCTCTCTCTCTCTCTCTCTCTCTCTCTCTCTCTCTCTCTCTCTCTCTCTCTCTCTCTCTCTCACATTTTTTATACTGTCTTGTTTCGTCTGTTTTTTCATTCCTCTTCATTATTCCTCAGCACGAAGTGAGAGAGAGAGAGAGAGAGAGAGAGAGAGAGAGAGAGAGAGAGAGAGAGAGAGAGAGAGAGAGAGAGAGAGAGAGAGAGAGAGAGAGAGAGAGAGACTCAAGAAAACATTGATTAAGGGAGTGAAAGGAGTTAAATCAAATAACAAGCTGAAAAGACACTCCAAATAGTTGGGATTAGATTTATTTTCTTTCTCACACACTCTCTCCCTCTCCCTCTCTCTCTCTCTCTCTCTCTCTCTCTCTCTCTCTCTCTCCATTATCACCAGACAGGTATCAGTATGCATATAATTACCAATGCAAATTAAACATGGCTGGTAATGATCCTAGACTTTCAGGTAAGTCATTGCAAATTAGCAGGCAAGATGGAGAGGCGCGCTGGCAGACTCCACGCAGGCAGTAACATCCCCTAACCTAACCTAACCTTGGGCGGGAATGTGCCAATACAGCCAAAGGGCGAGGCGGCGGTGCAGTGTGTGAGGGCCTCAGCGCCAGTGCGGTTGTTAGTTCTGAGTCAATACCGGGATTTATAAGAGGATTAGACGAATTTATTGCTGGGGATGATACGTGGGAATACGCGGGTGTGTTTTATAAAGGGATTGCTACATGTAGGTCTGGTGGCTTCTTGTAGCTTCCCTTATGTTTTATGTTTTGAGTCTTTAGCGACTGAAACACGCAGTTATAATGTGCTGTTACTATAATCACTGGTATGGCCTTTTAACCCTTTCACTCCGACATGAAACAGCAGTACCAGAAGCAATGCGTGAAATTTTTATAAGCATCTACAATAAAGTAAGCGATGAAAGTCATTGGTAATTAGGGAAAGATGTATCAATTGGGAATCAAAGGGTTAACATCACCCTTTATGTAGTTGCCAAAAGCATTCTCTGCAAAAAAAATATTTCTAAAAATGTTTCAGACAAAATTATTATCAGACAACTACCTTCATATATCTCATCGGTATTTTTTCCTGGTCTCCACTAAACTTTAATATAAAACAGTATACAGATTCACATATTAATTTGTACTCCATTTACATATACCAAAGTTACTGGGCATTTTTTTCCCAGATTGATGGTGCGGAATCCTTAAAATCTCACTAGAATCACAAAACAAAACAAAACAAAAACATAACATCTATTAAACCTATTTACATTTCCAGATATAAGACAAGGAAACAAGAGAGAGAGAGAGAGAGAGAGAGAGAGAGAGAGAGAGAGAGAGAGAGAGAGAGAGAGAGAGAGAGAGAGAGAGAGAGAGAGAGAAACACTCCATTGCAACAACACTTATGGTACTGTAACTCACTGGTCTTACTCCCTCTTACTCTCTTTTACTCTCTCTTACTCTCCCTGCCCTAAATGCTCCTCGTAGAACCATCGACCACTCCCTAAAGTTGTCCTGACGTCAAGTAGGGCGGCGGGACAGGTGCTAATTGCCTCCTCCTCCTACCTACCTCCCTCCCCTCACCTACCCCTCCCACGCTACCTGTCTGCCGCCACCCCGCACACCTGCCCTGCCCGCCGCCGCTACCTGGCCTGCTAAGTGAAAGTGGATGAGAGCCCGAAGAGCGAGAGCGAGAGAGAGAGAGAGAGAGAGAGAGAGAGAGAGAGAGAGAGAGAGAGAGAGAGAGAGAGACCGCCTCCTCACCGCTTCTTCATTCATTCTTTCACTCATTCACACTTTTAGGAATGAATGACAGAAGCGTAACTGCAAAATGACCAACTTTCTCATACATTATTCCGCCGTCACTCTGTCTGTCTGTCTGTGTGTCCGCCCTTCACTTCCTCTCACGCCCACGCCTCCAGGAACCAAAGGGAACGAGTTTATTACGAGGAGGAGGCGTCTCTTGAGCTCCTGAAGAAGGAATCCACGCCTCCTAACAATTCTTCACACTAAACCATTACTCCTTCACTCATTCACTCTCTCCTCTCGCAGCCTGAATGACGAGAGAGAGAGAGAGAGAGAGAGAGAGAGAGAGAGAGAGAGAGAGAGAGAGAGAGAGAGAGAGAGAGAGAGAGAGAGAGAGAGAGAGAGAGAGAGAAATCATGTTCTTTCACATTCAAAACATTCCTCATTCACTCCCTTTATGAATAACAGACACCTGAAGAAAAAAAAAGAGAAATTCATACAGCACACCTGTTTCATCACTCACTCACTCACTCATACCTTGAATAACAAAGAAACACCAAAAGAAGCAAAAAAAAAAAATAAATAAATAAAAAAAAGGCTTCTACACACTTTCACACCTGTACCTTCACTCGCTCACTCATTCACTCTCTTCTCTCTTGAATGACCGGGGGAAAGGTGACCTGGAGGAGGCACGGAAGGGTACGCAGCGATGGCTAGTGACCTTGAACAAGAGCAAAGGTCAGCACACACAGGCAAGCAGCTTCGCACCGCCTACCGCCTACTCTCTCCCGGCAGTGGATTGAAAGGTTACCAGTCATTGAGGTCTGCCTGTGTTAGACAAGTAAATAACGCACCAGATATTTGGCGGCTGAAGAGAGAAACGTGAACTGACAGACAGAGATGAAATGGAAAGATTCTCTCTCTCTCTCTCTCTCTCTGACCCAACCAGAGCTAAAAAAAAGGTTTAGACATTCAAACATACACAAAGATACACAAACATACGTACGCACGCACACAAACTGACGTAAAGTAACAGTAGTAGAGATAGTTCACAGAAAAGATTCTCTCTCTCTCTCTCTCTCTCTCTCTCTCTCTCTCTCTCACACACACACACACACACACACACACACACACACACGTACTGAAACTGACTTAAGTAAGAGTAGCAGAGAATATTCCCAGGTAAATTAAGCTGTGGCAGGTTTAACAAAGGACAGGTGGTGCAGGTGACACGAACACGCCCTCACGCACCGAACACAGGGGAGGGAAGAACGGGAGACGCTGCAGGAGGGAGTGAAGAAGGAGGAAGCAGAAAAAAAGAAGGTGGAAAAGGAGAGAGAATATGAAATGATTAGCAGGTTCGAAAGCGATGGAAAAGGAAGAAAAAACAGTAGACAGAAAGAGAAGGAAGGAAAAGAAGACAAAATATGAAAAGAATAATAGGTTTTAAGGTGATAGGAAAGAAGGAAAAGGAGAGGAAGGATAGAGAGAGAGAAAACAGAAAAGTAAGAACAACAAATCTGAAAGTAATGGGTAAGAAGGAACAGGTGACAAAAAAAAAGAAATGGAAAGAAAAAGAAAGAAGATAGGAAAAATATAACAGGTTTTAAAGAGATGGGGAAGAAGGAACAGGAGATAAAAAATAAAGAGAGGAAGGAAAACAATATAGAATAGGATACGAATAATAAATTTAAAAGATATGGGGAAGAAGAAATTAATGAAAAATGAAAGAGGAAGAATGAGAGGTTTGGAAGCAATTGAGAGGAGGGAGAACAAATGGTTAATGAAAGAGGAAAAATAAAAGAGAATTTGAGAGAGAGAGAGAGAGAGAGAGAGAGAGAGAGAGAGAGAGAGAGAGAGAGAGAGAGAGAGAGAGAGAGAGAGAGAGAGAGAGAGAGAGAGAGAGAGAGAGAGAGAGAGAGAGAGAGAGAGAGAGAGAGAGAGAGAGAGAGAGAGAGAGAGAGAGAGAGAGAGAGAGAGAGAGAGAGAGATAATAAAATAGGAGTGAAGAGTAGAACTGAAGACGGAAGAAAAAAAAATTAGAAGGGTCTGGGAGAGGCAGGGAGGAGGTGAGAAGATGCCAGTCAAGATGAGAGGAAAAGAGAGGAAGGGGGAGAGAGGAAGAGCGATAGAGGATGAGGATGTCAGTCAAGAATAGGTAACAGAAGGAACGGAGGAGGAGAAAGAGAGAGGAAGAGGGCAAGAGGGAAAAATCACGAGAATACTAGAAATGAAGAGAAAAAAATAAGACCTATGAGAAAAAAGGGAAGATAAGAAAGGTGTGCGAAGATGTTAGTTAAGAATATGTAATAGGAAGAATGAATAGGAAGAGAAGGAGAAGGAGGAAAACACACGAGAACAGTAAGAAGAGGAAAATATATAAGAGATGTTAATGAAGAAAGGAAAGATAGAGAAGTGAAGAAATAATAGATCAAATAAATACATACAATAAGAAAAAAAAAAGGAGAGAAAGACGAGAAGGAGAATAGCAACTAAAAATCACATTACACCAATAAAAAAAGAGAGCAGAAACAACGAAAATAAAGGAAGATGTTAAAAATACAGAAAAAAAAAATATACTAAATGAAAGAGGAAGTATAAAGAACTAGAGAATAAGGAACATTTTAGCGGGAGTAACAGCAGTAAGTATCAGCATGGAGGAATGAAGTGAGAGAAAATACTAAACAGAATAAAAAAAATAATACAAGGGACTAGTGAATCAGGAGCATTTTAATGACACAACAGGAGTATCAGAGTGACGTAAGAGAGACAGAGACACCAGAGAGACAAGAAGTAGGGGCAGGAGTGAGATTTCTGAAGACGTCGCAGTAGCTGGTTATCTGTACTCGTCTATAAAGGAAACCATTTTACTTGTGCAAGTCGTAATAGTATTGAATTTTATACATGTGCTTATTATTTTGCGCTTTTTTTAATGAATAGTAGTTGGAAACCTTTTAATGTGTAGTTATTGTAATTTAGGCCAAAAAATATATTGTAATGTATCTATTGAGCAGAAAACACCTGTAGTCAATGAAGCTATCTATTCATCTATGTATCTATCTATCAATCAATCTATCTATCTATTTATCTATGAGAGAATGACAGTAAAACAGGAAAGAGGCACGAGTGAGGATGGAATAAGGCAGGAATAAGGAACTAGTAAGGCAGCAGTGAGGCAGCAGTGAGGCAGGGATGAGGTAGCAGTGAGGCAGGGATGAGGTAGCAGTGAGGCAAGTGAGGTGAGAATCAACGAGTCTAGGAGTAATAAATCAAAGTGGTCATGTGTGAGTATCCCAGGCAACACAGATCAAAGACTGCACTAGTGACCTCTGGCGGGGCGAGGCAAGGGTCAGGGAGGGGCGCAAGGGAACACAAAGGAGGACCGAAAAATCAGACTTGCTAAGAGAGAGAGAGAGAGAGAGAGAGAGAGAGAGAGAGAGAGAGAGAGAGAGAGAGAGAGAGAGAGAGAGAGAGAGAGAGAGAGAGAGAGAGAGAGACGGAGGAAGGGGAGATGGAAAAAAATATCATAAAACAGACTAGACACGTAAAAACCAAAACTGCAGTGACGCAGAAACATGGAAGAGGAGGAAGAGGAGGAGGAGGAGGAGGAGGAGGAGCAGGAGGAGGAAGGTAGACGTCAGAGAGAGAGAGAGAGAGAGAGAGAGAGAGAGAGAGAGAGAGAGAGAGAGAGAGAGAGAGAGAGAGAGAGAGAGAGAGAGAGAGAGAGAGAGAGAGAGAGAGAGAGAGAGAGAGAGAGAGAGAAAACAAATCTCTGCTTGCCACCCATCCACCCACCAACACACACACACACACACACACACACACACACCACTTATCCACCCTTCACACTAACACACTACAAAACCCCAGCAACATTCCAGGAACCTCACCACAACCTCCCATTACCTACCTAACCCAAAACCCCAAGACACACAGACAAACAGACAGACAAACAAACAAACAAACAGACAGACAGACAGACAGACAAACAGCATGTAAATTCAGACTTAAGGAGCTTCATTTCCAAGCTCGCAAGGAAGCTGAGAGGAATGAAAAACAAGTAAAAGGAAGAACGGCAGTGTTTTCCAATTTATTTCAAGAGATGGAGAGTCTGAGAGGCAGAACTGTTATGGAGTACCCAGGAGGAGGAGGAGGAGGAGGAGGAGGAGGAGGAGGAGGAGGAGGAGGAGGAGAGGAGGGTGTCGTAGTAATGAGAGAGATGAGAGTTGATGTCCAAACAGATCAATATGAGGATGAATAAAAGGAGAGAGAGAGAGAGAGAGAGAGAGAGAGAGAGAGAGAGAGAGAGAGAGAGAGAGAGAGAGAGAGAGAGAGAGAGAGAGAGAGAGAGGCAGCCCAGAAACAAAATTGAAAGGAATAAAACAAGAGAGAGAGAGACTGAACGAAAAAAAAAGAAAACGAAGGAAGTACAGGGTCAGAGAGAGAGAGAGAGAGAGAGAGAGAGAGAGAGAGAGAGAGAGAGAGAGAGAGAGAGAGAGAGAGAGAGAGAGAGAGAGAGAGAGAAGGGAGGGGGGAGAGGACGGAGGAGCGAGGGGGAGGGGAGCGAACAAGCCTCACATGGACACAAGGGCGCCGTGGGTGATAAGAATTGAAAAGAAAGCGAAAAAATACGATAACAGAACGTGAACCAACCGTGAGCGAACAATAACGGGAATTTAAAGACATGAAAACGATCGTAATGCAATAGAGAGAGAGAGAGAGAGAGAGAGAGAGAGAGAGAGAGAGAGAGAGAGAGAGAGAGAGAGAGAGAGAGAGAGAGAGAGAGAGAGAGAGAGAGAGAGAGAGAGAGAGAGAGTTTCAATATACTTTCCTGCTACATAAAAAAAAAAAGTTAGGATAGAAAATAAAACAAAAGAACAAAAGAAAACGAGAAGAGAGAAAGAAAGAAATAAAAGGAGAGGGTATGAAAATAATAATGGCAAAAAGATAAGTCCACAGGTGTAATAATAACGAAGAAGGAAATGTGATAATAAAAAAATAAAAAAAAAAATGAAAACAGAAATGAACAGAGAACACAAAATAAACACAAAACTAATTACCAACAAACACACGCACACAAAAAAAAGAAAACTGCAAAAGGGGGAAAAAAATAGAAAAAAAAAAAAACAGAAATACCGAAAATCTTATAAAGGTACTTACGTTTCTGCTGCTTATCGTCGGCTGCTTGTGTGACGTCACGGCTTCATTATTGTTCTGCAAGGAGAGAGGTGGAGATGTCAGTAATAATCCCTTGACCTTACTGTGTACGGGAGGAGGAAGAGGAGGAGGAGGAGGAGGAGGAGGAGGACGAGGAGCAGGACCATAAGGAGGAGGAGGAGGGGAGAGAGAAACAAACTTTAAGGACAAAAGAACAAAAAACAAAAAACGGAAAAAAAAGGTTAAATATGAAAATATAAGAAATTCGACAGGTGCAGAGGAGGAGGGAAAGGAGAAAGTAAAGGAGAATAAGGAAAGAAAGGAAAAGAAGGAAAAAGACCTGCAAGTAGAAAAGAAAAACGAAAAAAGGTAGTAATGAAAATAAAAGGAAAATAATAGAAGATGGAAAAGAAGAGGAAGTGGGACTAATAGAAAAAAAGAATAAAAAGAGGAAAAAGATAGGAGTAAAAATTATGGGTAGGAGGTGGAGGAGGAAGAGAAATGAAGTAGAAGGTACGAGGAAGGAAAGTAAAAGGAAGAAGGAGAAGGTGAGAGAATTAGATGAGTATGAGAAGAGATAATTATGGAGAAAAGATGGAGAAAAATGGTTAGTTAAAGAAATGAGAAAGAGCAGGAGAAAATGGACGAAGAGGAGGAGGAGGAGGAGGAGGAGGAGGAGGAGGAGGAAGGGGGGAGGAGGAGGAGGTGGTGGAGATGCTGGGATATGAGGGAAATGAGAACACGGAAGAACGAAGCAAAAAGAAAAAAGAAGATAATGAAGATGAAGATGAAGAAGAACCGGAGGACCAGGAGAAGAGGGGAGTAAGAAGAAGAAGAAGAAGAAGAAGAAGAAGAAGAAGAAGAAGAAGAAGAAGAAGAAAAAGATGAAGAGGAAAATAACAGATGGAGAGGGAGAGAGACACAGGGAAAGAGAGAGAGAGAAAAAAAAAAAGTTAAGGAAAATTATGAATAAGTCTGACCTGTTACTGACTGCCTCATTTTATTTTTTTTTTTGATTATGAGTCGAGAGAAAACGGGACTCGGCTGCACTTCCACTAATGAGTGATGTCGAACGGTAATTTGTATGCCTTCACTTTACCAGTTTCCTCCCTTTTTTTCCGGCAGGGGGCAAATGATTAGGCGTGCTTCGTTTTTGTTTCCCAGGACAAGAGAGAGAGGGAGAGAGGGGAGGGGGGACAAATGAGAAATAGACAAATATAATAGACACATAGACAAGCAAATGGACGGACAGGCAGGCAGACAGACAGCCAGGCAGACAAAACAGACAAACAGACAGACAGACAAAGTAAGAACAAAGAGAGAAAATTAAGAACATACAAAAAATAAAATAAAGAGACAATAAGACGGACAGAATGAAATACAGATTGACACACAGACAGACAGAAAGACAGACAGTAAACGAGAATGAAACAGACAAACGGACAGACAGACACATCAAAACAAAAATCTTTCCTCATTAGAAAACTTGATTAAAAACAAAACCAGGACAATGAAACAAAGAAAAAAAAAAAAGGACCATCTTCTTCCCCCTTAAAGGTACATTCCTCTGACCCTGGGGAGGATTTGGGGTTGGAAGGGGAAGAAGGGGAGGGGGAAGATCAGACCACGAGGGGAGTGAGAACCAAGGGGAAGAAGGGAGGAGGGACAGACAAGATACAATGTAGAGATAAAGTAAAACAGGAAGTGTGGGGAGAGGAGAAAGATTTGGGGAGATAAAATAAGAATGGTTAGAGAAGGAATGTGGAGTGTTTGTGGGGAGTCTACGCGGTGGCTGCAGATGAAATAAAGAATATATAGAAGGAACAAAAATGAAAGATAAGGAGGAAATGTTGGGGAAGAAAGATCTAGTTAGAAAGAAAAAAAATTGCTTTGTTTGGGAAAAAAAAATCATCAGTATAGTTGGGCATATGAGGGTTAGCTGGAAGGAAAATCAACAGTGATTATGGAAAAAAATGACGTTTTGGTTGGGGAAAAAGAGGAAGGGTTAGGGAACAAATAGCGAGGAGTTGGAGGGGAAGATGAAACGTGGTTCGGGAAGAATGAAGGAAAATTTCAGGAAACATTAGGGAAGGGTTGGGGAGAGAAATGAGAGGAGCTGATAGGAATATGAGTTGAAGTTTGATGGAGAGAGAGAGAGAGAGAGAGAGAGAGAGAGAGAGAGAGAGAGAGAGAGAGAGAGAGAGAGAGAGAGAGAGAGAGAGAGAGAGAGAGAGAGAGAGAGAGAGAGAGAGAGAGAGAGAGAGAGAGAGAGAGAGAGAGAGAATGGGAAGGGGAGTGAATGATGAAAAGGAAATCGAGGAGATGGAAGGGGAGAGATGAAAGGGAAACGGGAAGCAAGGAAGACGGAGTAATGGGGATGGTGAAAGGAAACGCAGGAGACGAGAGAAAGAGAGAGAGAGAGAGAGAGAGAGAGAAGAGAAGTGAGTAAGGGTTTGGGATCGTGAGGGTGGGTGGGGGGAGAGCTTCTACTTTATGGAGAGAGATGCTACCCAAGGGTGACATACAATTCCTTTACTTCTCAACTGTAAACCTTGTTAGGATGTTCGGCCACACTCCCAGTGACACGCTGAGTCGCCCTTTGCATCCCTAAACAACTGAATATTCCACTTTAAAAAAACGATTAATTTTCATACTGGAGGAATATTATAGTGTCCTTGATTCATTCTTTATTACTTCTTAATTTCATCGTGATTAGAAGGGAATGATGAAAAAAATACTTAGCTGTACTGGATAACCCTTTTCTTTTCTACTTTCCATCTTCATATGAACTTTTCCTTTCCAATTTTTCATATCTTCATCTTTTCTTTCTGTGATTTTTCCTTTTTATTATCGTTCCTCCTTTGATTTTCACTCTTAACAGCCTTTTCTTTTTCTCCCCTTTCCCATAAGAAAATACCAGTTCTCTTTTAACTAATCTTTCTCTTCTACTTTTCATCTTCTTCCTTCCTTTTTCCCTTCAAACGTCTCTCTTTTTTTTTTCATCATTCCTTACCTATATCCTCTTAACATTTTATTTTAACCAGGAAGAAACATAGACGTACAAGTATCTCCTCCTCTTCTTCCTCCTCTTCCCCCTCCCCCTCCTCCTCCTCATGTCCTGTCATTTAGCTTATTAATATTGCAAGCATCATCATGTTACTAAACTCGGAAGTATTTAGCAAGTGACGTAACTTCGCCAACGAGTTACGAGACGACCAGCAGAAACTATGTCCCATCGTTAATCACCTGCACGAAAACCAACGAAAAGATACGAAAAAATAAAAAAAATAAATAAAAATATACCTGAAAACAATTCCTCTTTGGGTGTCTGTGTCTGAGTGTGTGTGTGTGTGTGTGTGTGTGTGTGTGTGTGTGTGTGTGTGTGTGTGTGTGTGTGTGTATGTGTGTCGAGTTTCTCCTTCCCACTTATAAAACTACGGCCCGGTAACTTTAAGTCTTTAAGATACACCAAACTGTATGTCTAGATTACAACGCATGCGATGTAAAGATTAAAGCAAATCCCAACACCAGGAAATAAAGAATACCAGGTGTTTAATTAATACCATGCAGGGTGGCCACGAGGGAGGACAGGTGTGTGTGTGTGTGTGTGTGTGTGTGTGTGTGTGAGAGAGAGAGAGAGAGAGAGAGAGAGGAGAGAGAAGAGAGAGAGAGAGAGAGAGAGAGAGAGAGAGAGAGAGAGAGAGAGAGGAGAGAGAGAGAGAGAGAGAGAGAGAGAGAGAGAGGAGAATGGGGAACAGTAGCACACGATATAACCAGCAACAATATTGGTACGGAGAGGAGGTTGTCCTGACTGTAAGGACGATACTGGCGTGGCATGCAGGGTGGGGGAGCGGGGGAAGAGAAAACGAGGGGTACAGGAGTAGGAGTAATGGGAGGAGGTGGTGGCTGAGGAGGAGGGGAGGGGGACGAGGCGGAGAAGGACGGGAAGGAGAGGAGAGGAGGCTGTCATGCCGAGGGAGACATACACCGGGGGCGTGGCCGGGGTAGTCGCGGGCCTCGTGCACACGCTGACGCACCAACACATCCGGGGGTCAGGTCAGGTCATGCGCCGCCAGGCAGGGCAAGGGTCAGGGTCAGGTCATGCGGGCACGGAGGGTTGAGGCGTCGGTTCAGCCGGCGCTCCTGACCTCTTTCTCGATGTGCAAGGCGGTGTGCCAGATGGTGAAGGCCAGGCGGTGCAGCACGCCCGCGTCCATCCTCGGATCGGACCGTGCGCGCCGCCGCCGCTGCCGCGCGCTGCTGCCTTCAGACCTCGAGGAGGAACCCAGGGAGTCCCAGGAGGACCTGCAGGATGATCCCAGCGAGTTCCACGAGGCAGAGGGCGCGACGCGGCCTGCCTGGGCGGCTCGCGGGAGCGTGGCGGGTGGAGACTCAGGCGTGGAGCTGATGAGTGACGGGATGGAGGAATAAATTTCATCGTTGTCAGATCGCTTACCGCGCTGCGGCCACGAGGGCGCCGATTGCGTCAGGAGGTTCTCCGGGCTGGGACTCGTGCTGCTGTCACCAGGGTAGGAAGCCCTGTGGCCTGCTCCTGGGGTGCGCTGGGTTCGGACAGGGACAATGGGGTGGGGTGCTGGGAGACACCAGAGGATTGTGGGAGCCCACTGGCCCCGTGGTGAGGCGCGGGGGGAGGAAGAGGCGGCGGGGCGTCATCGGCACGTCGCCTGTACCGCAGGGGTGCCGGGAGGGGCGGGACGGGCCGGGAGTAGGACGCCTCGCTCACGCTCTGATAGACAGGGTCATCGGTGGTGGTGAGGCTGGAGTAGATCTCGTCCTCGCTGGGGCCGCCGCTGCGGGGACCCTCGCTCGGGTACTCGAGGCTCGAGTAGATCCCGTCATCGTCGCCCGGCGTCCAGCGGAACTGTGGCGGCGCGGGCGGGTCGCGACGTGCCAGAGAGCGTCTGGGCTGAGGCAGAGGCTTCTCATTCTCCTTATCTTTCTCCTTTTCTTTTTCTTTGTCCTTATCCTTATCCTTTTCTTTTTCCTTTTCTTTTTCCTTCTCCTTATCCTTGTCCTTTTTCTTGGAGACAGCCTGATATTTAGGTTCTCCTTTCGAGGCCTTCTTGGCGGCCTGCTGAGCCTTGGTCTCGTTGTCTCGCTCCCTGAAGGTGCGTTTGGTGGGCGAGTGATATTTGTCACCTTTGGTTGGCCGCTTGGGCCCCGCGATGCCTTTGGCTTCCTGCTCCAGCTTCCTCGCATCCTGCTCCGCTTTCCTCTGCTGCAGCAGCTGGTAGTTCGACTTGACATCCTGGATCATTTGCGGCGTCACTGCCTGATACACCGGGTCGCACTCTAGGGCATCGGGCGAGGATTGGTACAAGGGTTCGATGGGCGTGGGCTTGGGCGGGGAGGCCTGGTACAGCGGCTCGGCCTCGTCCGCCTTGAGGGGGGACATGGGGGGCGGGATGGCCTGGTGCACAGGCTCCCCTTCACTCACCTGGGGAGGGATGGACTGGTACAGAGGGTCAGGCAGGGAAATCCTGGGCGGGATGCCCTCGTACAGCGGGATTACGCCCGGAACCTTGGCGGGGGACGGGCTCCGTGGCGGGAAGCTTGGCGGGGATGGTCTCGTACAGCGGCAGGCCGCCTTGGGTCTTGGGTCGCTGAGTCCCGTACAGCGGCTCGCCCTGGTGCACCTTCTGTGCTGGCTGTGGTGGCGGCGGGTGGTGGTGATGGTGGTGATGGTGGTGGTGGTGGTGATGGTGCTCACCGGTGCGCGGGGGCTGGGAGGTCACTGGGGGAACGACTGGGGGCACGGCCTGGGGCCCTGAGGGCTTGATCGGTTGGGGCTGAATCTTAAGAGGGGCGTGGCTGTCTACACTGACGGGGGGGGTGCGGGTGGGCGTCGCCATCGGGCTGCCTCAGAGGGATGGGTATCTGGTAAGGGCGGTCGTAGTTGGGCTTGATGGTCGGGATGGGCTTGAACTCATAGTCAAACATGGGGGGCTGGGGGTGGAACTTGTGCTCACACTCGGGGCGCACGGGCGGCGGGAAGTCACCCTCGAGACGACGAGGCGGCAGAGGCTGGTGCTTGGGCTCAATATCGGGGATCCTGGGAGGGAAGGGCTGATACTTGGGCTCAATATCGGGTCCTCTTGGTGGCAGAGCCTGGTACTTAGGGGGATCTATATCGGGGATTCTAGGCGGCAGCGGCTGATACTTAGATTCGATATCGGGGAGGCTGGGAGGGAGGGGCTGGTATTTGGGCTCAAGATCGGGCTCTCGGGGAGGGAGCGGCTGATATTTGGGCTCTAAATCGGGTCCTCTGGGCGGGAGAGTCTGATACTTTGGTGGATCAATATCGGGTATTCGTGGAGGTAGAGGCTGATATTTTGGCTCGAGATCGGGAGGTCTGGCGGGAAGCGTTTGGTACTTGGGCTCTATGTCTGGTGGTCTGGGGGGGAACTGCTGATATTTGGGCTCGATATCTGGTCTGACTGAGAGCGGCTGGAGCGGCTGGTACTTCTGGTCCATCTCGTGTGGTCTGGAGACGGGCTGCGGGTACTTGGGCTCTATATCTGGTCTCACGGACATCGGCTGGTGTTTTGGCTCCACATCAGGTCTTCTGGGAGGTAGCTGCTGGTACTTCGGTTCAATATCGGGTCGTGGTGGTAAGGGTTGGTAGCTTGGTTCAATGTCCGGTCGTCTGGGTGGTAGCTGAGCGTACCTGGGTTCGATATCAGGTCGTGGTGGCAATGGCTGGTACTTCGGTTCAATATCAGGTCTCGGTAGTTGCTGGTACCTTGGTTCGATGTCCGGCCGTCCTTGCTGGTGGTGGTGGTACCTCGGTTCTATATCGGGTCGTCCAGGTTGTGGATGGTGGTATCTTGGTTCAATATCAGGTCTTCTTGGGGGTAACTGCTGGTACCTTGGTTCTATATCGGGTCTTGAAAGCATCGGTTGCTCCCGTGGCTCTATATCGGGTCGCCTTGGAAGGAACTGGTATCGGGGATCGAAATCTGGTCTTCTCGGGGGAAGCTGCTGGTATTTTGGGTCTAAGTCGGGTCTTCTTGGAGGGAACTGCTGGTGACTAGGCTCGATGTCCGGCCTGGAATGGTGCATGTAGTGGTACCGGTGCTCGTGGTCATGTCTCTTTGGTGGGATTGTCTGGTACCGCGGGCCCGGGTCGTGACGTGGTGGTGGTAATGGTTGGTACCGTAAGTCCACGCCGAACTTTTTAGGCGGGAGTGGCGGGTACCCGAAGTCCTGATCTCGTCTCTTCGGCGGAATGGTCTGGTATCTCGGCTCCACCTCGTACCTGGGTGGTGGCAGTGGGTGGTACCGAGGGTCGAAGTCATACGGTTTTGGGGGAAGTGCTTGGTATTTAGGCTCCAAGTCGTAGGTTCTGGGAGGGAGTTCTTGGTACCTTCGAGCTTCGGGGTCGTGTCTCTTCTGGGGGACTGTCTGGTACTTGATGTCTACTTCAGGTCGCTTCATGGGCAGCATTTCGTATTTAGGGTCAATGTCATACTTCTTGGGGGGCGGCAGCGGCTGGTACTTGGGCTCTGAGGTGCGGCGCTTGGGTGAGGAGGTGACTTGGTGGCTTGTGTCTGAATCCCTTCTCTTCGGGGACTGAGGGTGCTGTAACGGGCCCATATCCCGCCGCTTAGGGGACGAGGGGACGCCGCCAGGTACCGTCTCTCGCCTCTTCGGGGACCCCAGCGGCTGTAGGGGCTCAGTGCCTCGCCTCTTTGGGGAGGGAGGGTGGTGGCTGCTGGAGGAGTCCGCGTCGCGTCGCTTGGGGAAGGTTTGGTAGCGTGGCTCAGAGCTGTGCCTCTTGGGCAACGACTGGTACTTAGGGTCACCCTCACTCTTCTTGGGGGGGGCACTGTATCGCAGCTCCCCGTCGTGGCGTCTCGGAAGGGACCGGAACTTGGGCTCGGGTTCGTATCGCTTCGAGGTATTGTGGTTCTTTGAGTCCCCATCCTTTGACTTTTTGGAGTCCTTCGGTCGTCTCGGCAAGGACTGGTAGTCTGCGTCTCTGCGCCGCGACTTGCTGTCCCCCTCTCTGCTGCTGCGCTTGCTGGAGGACTTGAGTTTTATCTCCCCACTGCCGGACGAGCTCCCAGACGCCGAGGTGTCTCTGCTCGAGGGTTTGGTTCGATTCAGAGAACCGTACGTCGTCGGGAGTGGCGAGAGTGTGCTGGCAGTGTTGCCTTCACTCAGGTTCCTACGGTGTGCCTTCGGGAGGGAGGGCGCGTTGATTCCCAGCTGCTCTGCCGCCGTGGGACCTGAGGCTCCCGCGGGTGTTGTCCTGGCCAGCAAGTGGAAGCCCACGCCCAGCGCCCTGCTGAGGTGGCCGGGGCGATTGTGTCTTGGGAGGGAGTAGAAGCCCGTGGGTGGCCGGTTGGCGGCGGGGGTTGGCTGGTAGACGGACAACATGGGAGGCGTTGAGCCGGCAAGTGAGGCAGAGAGGACCGTGGAGCCCCCTGAGGTGCCTGGGCAACACGAGATGGCTGAGGCTGGGACGGAGACTGGCACTGTCCCTGTGGCCCCGCCTGTGATGGCGGTGGCGGTGGTGACGATGGTGATGGGAGCTTGGGACACCGGCTTGCTCGAGTACCTCGCATTGTTATTGTTATTGTTGGCGGCGGCGTTGTTGTTGGCGGCATTGCTATTGAAGATGGTGAGCGAGGCGCTGGGGAACCCGGAGAAGCTATTCTGGCGACGGAACACCTTCGGGACAGCCCGGCGCGGAGGGTTGGCCGGCGGCTGGCTCATCCCGGCGGCGATGCGTGGTCTCCTGAAGGGGATAATTCAACTTGCTAAGAGCACCAGTCCCTCACTCACTTCCCTGATGCAGTGCCGCCTCTCCTTCAACAGGTGAGCAGCAATTTGTGTCGGTGAGCAGACACAAACAACTCCCAGCCTCCGCCTCTCCTCTGGCAATTAATTATAAAGCTTGAGCTGGTGGAGGAGCGACTGGGGCCGAGAAACTTGTTGTGTGGAATAGCACCTCAACTTGTCGCTAGAGGACAACCGGCGACAACAACACGTCACCAGAACGACACGTAAAAAGATGAAAACAACGAGCAACTCTAACACGGAACAGGTGAGTACAAACAATCGAGGACTTGACAGTAAGGAACTAAAGACTCGTCAGGTTAACACTACCAAACAAAGACCTGACCAGCCACGACCCGGATCACGAGAAGGTAACAACCTGGAGAACGACCGTGACAAGTGAGCACTCCAAGTGGTCGATGACAAGTATTATGAGCCAATAAAGTGAGCACCAAACGTCAGCCAATCATGGTCCAGGAAGCTCCACACGTCACAGCAGCCTTGCCCTAAGTGTAGTGGGTGACCGGCCAGGTTTTGATCACACTGTTGTGAGCGGGAGGGCGGACCTCGAGGACACGGCCCGACAGTTACAAAACGCTACACTAAAATACTTAGAAAATGTAAACACTAGTGCTTCAACAGGCAGCCAGCTACTTGTATGTACAAAATTTTTGTCACTACTTCCTTGGAGATAACGAGGACCAAGTCTTCCTGCTAATGTTCGACCGACAAACAACAATAATGAATAAAAAAAAATATAACAGGATTGTCAGAATGATGGAGTGGTGGCGTTAGTGTCGTGGCGGCGGCAGGGCGGCAGGGCGCTGCGGCCTTCCTCCTTCCTCTTAGCCACGTCCACCGCCTCCTGATAAGCTCGTCAACATTAACTAGTCATCAGTATTGAGCAGGTGAGGTGCGGCGGCGAACAGACGAGCCGGGGCGGGACTGACGCGTGACACCATGGCCGGAGTGGCCTCACACACGCACACACAAGCGCACACGCACACACACGCACACACACACAGCCCAGGATGGTCGTGGCGCCGCGGACGTCCACGATACGCACACCACCACAAAAACGTTACAAAGTATCGGTACAAAACACGGACTACCGAGGTGGTCTACTCTGGTGCTACTCGTCGTATCAAAACCTAAGTCCTGCCGAGCGAGTGACTGTCACTTTCTGTCTGGAGTTATTTAACAGGTTCAGGTGTAAAGGTATTACGCGACAGTCTGGGCTTATTTAGGGAGTGAGTTGCCAGCGGCTGCATCAACACATCATGGCCCGACCACGGCGTCCCAAAGGCACATTGATCTACTATTTCTCTTCGTCGGCCCCTGACGCGGCGCTGCCCCAGTGGTGGCCGAGGGACACTGTTCTGTTTCTTTACTAGCACCACACAGCGGCCTCCCCCCAACCACCGCCACAGGCAGCAGCAGCAGCGCCACCAGCAAGAAAAGTCTCAGTAGCAGTGGCAGCGGCAGCAGCAGCAGCAGCAGCAGCAGCAGCAGCAGCCACAACAGCAGTAGTAGCAGCACGACGAAGCGGAGGCTGTGACTGCTGCACGCCTCCTATTTCCATCGTCTGCCGCAGTAATCTTCACTATGACACAGTAGCCACGTCCTGAGAGCTGGCGACGGGGACGACGGGGCAGCACTGAAGGGGAGCCGTGGCATGGGGCGGGGACCGGCAGCCATCTGGGAGAGGTGGTGCTCCAGGTGGAGGCGTGTGGCTGATGCCCAACTTCCTGGTCACTGGTGTTGGTTTTGATCAGAGTCTCACTGTGTGCCGGGACGCCGGCTGCCTCCTGGCTGCTCCTCGCCTCTCCGGGCTCCACTCAGCCGCCAGCAGCGGGTCGCCGGCCGGCAGGATTACACGATAAAGTAGATGCTGCAGCAGGCGGGGAACTGGTGGTGGTGGGTCAGGGCGGCAGCTGCAGCCTCGGCGGCACCCGGGAGCTGGGCTCACTTCCTGCGTCCGTCACGTCGCCCTCACAGCCTCACCTCCTCGCCCTGGCCTGCGTGGTCGATAATACCCGGGAATAGCGAGTGACTCCTGAAGACTTGCTTGACCCTTGTTGAGCGACGCGGCCGGAGTCAGGGACGCAATATTAACGCTGCACTTTCGCTTCTCTCTCAATTAGCTTTCCTTCACTATCACACTGCAACATCCCACACCTTGGCCCGGGGGCGTCTCCTCACTCACACCAACGCCGCCCTCTCACACCCACAACGGAGGTCACGAGGGTCACAGGAGGCCCTTGGAAAGAGGTCAAAAGAAAATGTCAGAAGGCCAAGGTGGGTGGCGGAGGGTCCACGCACTGGCACTCTGAGGTCCGCGGCGGCACTGTGAGGGCCAGGGAAGGAGGGCCGGGGGAGGCACCGCCGCGACGAGGCATCCACCACCTCCACCACCACTACAACTCTCGCGGCCTCAGACGCGCGCACATCGATCCAGTCCACACACTCTCACTCTCTCTCTCTCTCTCTCTCTCTCTCTCTCTCTCTCTCTCTCTCTCTCTCTCTCTCTCTCTCTCTCTCTCTCTTTCTCTCTCTCTGTCCTTTCCCTTTCTCTCTCACTCTCACATCCCCTCTCTTACTCGAGGGTCTGGGATATCTCACTTTCTCATACACTCCCACCTCCCACATTCCGCTAAAGTTCCTTCTTGGCACAGACTACACCCAGTCCTCAACTTCTCGTCTTCACAGGCCGCGTCTCCTCCTCCCCTGGGCCTCCCCCGCCCCTTGTATCTGTCTGAGTACCTCCCTTCAGGTGCGCCTCGCTTAGCCGCCACTACCTGGGCTGCCAAGACATTGTCACCGGCGCCCCTTGGTCCCCTCGGTCCCTTTCCACCCTCGAGGCATGGACGCGGAGGTCGGGGTTCGTATCCCGTGTCCTTATGAGCACACGCGTTCATACGGCTCATTTTCCGTCTTGATCCTTCCTTTTTATCCCAGTAGAAATTAGAAGCTTGCTAATAAGAAGGCGAGGATCCTGGTGCGTGCGTTCGTGCGTGTGTGTATGTCTGTATGTGTATGTGTGTAGCTCTGACGGTCTAAAGGCGTGGAGGACTCAGTGAGGGGAGAAAGGAAGGGGATGAAGGAGGTAATCAAGACGTGTTTACTTAACAACCTCGCGCCTTAGATCACCCGCTACCTCCTCTTTGCTCTCCCGGGACAGGTGTGAGGAGGCCTTGCGGTGGCAGGGTGACAGCCGCTTTTCCCTCGCCTGACGTACGCGGGATGGGGTGAATGGGAAGAGGAAGAGGGGAGGAAGAAGGAAGGAGGATGGTGTGACAATGGCGGGAGGAGAAAATGACGGAGTGAAGGGCAGGGAGAGAGGAAGAGTGTGCTGGAGTGTTGGAGGGAATGGGGAGGGTATTGGAGAAGAGTGTGGCAGTGGAGGAAGAGTGAGGATGTGAAGAAAATGATGGAGTTAAGGAGCTGGAGGAGAGGAGAAAGGGACGATGGAGTGGAAAGAGGGAAACTATACAATGTGGAGGAGGGAGAGAAAAGAAGAGGGAAGAGTAGGAGTAGGATGGATGGTGCAGCAGATAAAGAGTGAAAATAAGAACGACGATGAAAGTGAAAAGATTAAATGCAATAAGAGTAAAGGTAAGAGAAAACAAAGAAGCTGAAGGAAAAGAAAGAGCAATAGAAGGAAAGAGGGATGTAGAGGAGAGTAGCGGTGAAGGTTCGGGGGTGGGGGTGGCAGTGCAGGGAGGCGGAATACGGAGGGGGTGACACACAACTATCATTAGTCTTAACTTTGTCCCTTAGATGACAGGCTTTGCGCATCCTCATCTATCTTTTCTTTTCGTTGGTTTAGCCGCTCATAGATTCCTCGCTCGTCTGTCTGTCTGTCTGTCTGTACCGCGGTATATCTATCCCCCGTCGTGTCTATCTGTGTATTGCAGGCTCCACAATACATTCCCATGCCCGTGCTATACTCGCCACAATAACGTGCAAGTTTCACTCCAAACAGCGGCTTCACCTGGACTTACCTTCACCTCCACTGACTGATCCGCTGTGTGTGTGTGTGTGTGTCTGTGTGTGTGTGTGTGTGTGTGTGTGTGTGTGTGTGTGTGTGTGTGTGTGTGTGTGTGTGGTGGGAGGAGGGGGGAGTACAAGAAGGATCAGCTCCAGCAAAGCGTTGCCATGCATGCACGAGGCAGGAAGCTTAATGGTTTGTGTTTCCTAAAAAATAGTGAGCGTCTCCCGCGCCCCGAGCATCTAGGCCCCACGAGGCCCCGCAGCACCACAGCCCTACACACACACACACACACACACACACACACACACACACACACACACATACACATACACACACACGCACGCACACACCCTCAAGCGGCCCACCACGCCCTTAACACACAGCAACTCTGAGCCAGGCGCCGCAGTGGTCAGCGGCTGTTCTGAGGGTGCAAAAGAGCTGTGGTAAGCGTGGGCGTGCTGGCGCGGGCATGTGGGCGGCCTCCCTTTACCTTGACCGAAAGCGGCTTACCGGCAGGTGTTTCGTTCCCGGCTGACTGAGCCCCTCAGCGTCCCGGGGGGCGGCGGCCCTTCCCTCCTTGTCCCGCAGTCCGCCGAGCCTCGCCTGGCCCGCCTCCAGCCCCACCGCCCGCCTGCCCATGGCCGGGGAGCCCCTGGGCGACGGCCGCAGGTGTTCCTGGGAAGGGTGGCGGCGCCGCGCCAGGCCGGGGCTGCCCGCGGCGGGGGCAACGGCGGCGGCGGGGGTAACGGCCGAGGCAGGGGCAATGGAGGCGGCAGGGGCGACATGGGCGACAGAGGCAAGTGAGGTAACGAGTGCGGCGGGCGCTGCCTCCAGGTGCTGCTGCGGGACTTCCCGGCGTGTGGGCACTGGGCTTGACTGAAGGGAAGGAGGCGCGGTGCCCCCTGGGGGGTGACGACGCGGGGAGCGAGGAGACCCTTGTAGAGAGCAGGTCAGCCCTCGCAGGCCGCCCCCTGTGGTCCCCGCGCGGAGTTCGTGAAAGATCTGGCGCGCGGGGTCGGTAAAGGAGCGTGGGGGGGCCGCCTCGCTCGCCACCTCCTATAGAGAAGAACACACCTGAGCCACCTGCCCGGTCCCGCTCCGCCCCGACCCGCCCCAGTGCTGACGGGCAGGGCAGCGCGGGGCAGGGAGGGCTGCCCCTGGGACCCGCCCAACACACATAATATATAACACAACCACACAACCTGGGCCACCACTTCCTGGGGGCACAGCGCCACTCACCGAGGCCTCAACAATTACCTTTTTGGATTTTCTCCTGAAGCGCAGCGAGCCCAGCATGGTGCCAGGAGCGACGGAGGGCTGGAAGGCGACACCTCAGCGCCGCAGGCCGGGGCGCCCTCTCCCTGGACCCTCCGTCACGCCCCTCACCGCCATGCCTCCTCGCTTTCACGGAGCCTCGCAAACAGGTGGCCGCGCCTTTACCTCGACAGTTCCAAGTACACACAACTACTGCCTCCCAAAGAGTGTGTTAAGTGTCTCAGTGTCCGCAGCCACAGATGACACCAACACAACTTCCTTGAGACGCCGCCCTCAGCACCGCCTCATTCCAGACAGTGTTCAGTATTCCACGCTACCTGGTGCACATTGTTGGATAACACTAATCAGCCTCAAATCAAGCACTATTTACGTCCGTACAGCCAAGAAACAGGGACAGACGCAACACCTGGAGGCGCGAGTGAGATTCATCATTTCAAGCCCTCTTCCTGCTCCCTCTCATCCCCCACTCCGCCTCATAATCGTCTCCTCTTTATCCTCTCATATTCCTTATCTCTTTACGTGCTTCCCCCGCCCCCTCCTCGCCTCTTCCTCCTCACACACTCAATTGCCTCTCCACGCCATCAAAAAAGAAGACTTGCCTGTGTGTAATGTAGGAGTTCAAACGTAACCCCTCCCTCCCCCCTCTCTCTCTCTCTCTCTCTCTCTCTCTCTCTCTCTCTGCCCATCTCCTCTCAAATTATGTCTTTTTTCTATTTCTCTCTCTCTCTCTCTCTCTCTCTCTCTCTCTCTCTCTCTCTCTCTCTCTCTCTCTCTCTCTCTCTCTGTGTTTATACAACTAGACTTAAAGAAACACAGATACATTTAATTTCCATCCCAGCTTACGCAAGTTCCCCAATTAACCGCCACTCTGGTAACCCAAACAGCCAATCATTGCAACAGCAGCCAAAGTAAGATCAAGAGCCAATCATATCGCTCCTTTCATCACTTGTAGCATTCCGAGATATGAGAGGAAGATTACTGTACATACATCTCGCACTAGGCTATCGTCCGGCATAAAGAGAAGCGTTGTTTTGGTGCAGAAAGAGACAGGAAGCAAATATTGGCGAGAGGGAGTGACGTCACGGGCAGAGCAACAGAGAAAACGTTCTATTCGCCGCGCTTTTAGGGGAAACCACTCTAGACTTCACGAGCTGCGTATTTCTCTCAAAATAAGTGTTTATAGCCATGAAACTAGTGTTGTTTTAATAAATGACACAGGATGCTGGTGCAAAATAACGGTGGAATAGGAAATAATGCAATACTTCATGGATAATAGCTAAATATGGTGGAATAAGTGAGAATAATATGTATATCGTTTGTATTTCTCTCAGAACTTGTGTAAATAAACACCACAGTAATAATTATAACCAAGTAATTGAACCAATCCCCTTGAAACAGAATTAGATTACTGCGAAACACTGATTTTCATACATTAATCGGTGGAATGAAGTGAAATGACACGAAGTTTAAAAATCATTCACTACAAAAGCATCATGACTTAACGAAGCGAAATAAAATGAAAATAACAGTAAATAGAATACGAAATAAAAAAAAAATAAAGTTGATAATAATAATAACTTCCATAATAATAATAATAACATGAAATTAAGCCAAAAAAAAAAAAAAAACACACACACACGCACACACAGACACATAACAATAACATAAAACACTAACACAAACCACATCCCAGCACAAACACACACCTAACTATCCAGCCACTCACCCACCCTCGCAACCCACACAGACGCTCCTACAGTACGGTAAAGCCAGACGCAAAGGACCTCACACCCTCATCCTTTCACCCCCACACACCCTGACACGCTCCTCGCCACGATAATCTAGAGTGTGGGTGGGAGAGGCAGGCCTGTGGAGCGGCGTGGCGGTAATGGGGTGGCAAAACTTAATGGAGCAAGGGTGAGAGTTGGCCATTGTTGTTATAGCCACGCTGTGAAAGGAGAGGCCGGCGGGAAGAATGCAGCCCCGTATTGCTTATGTTAAGAGAAGGAGATATTTTGTTTTTCTGAAGTGGTTAAAGTGGAGTGTGTGATAAGAATAGATTAATGCATGGAGAGATCGCAGAAGTAAACACCATATTTAGAAATACTTCCGCGCATCACCTTCACTACTTTCAAAAGCCTCTAGTTGAAGTTGCACGGGTTTTAAGGGTGCTTTTATAGTTCCGGTGACAGATTATTAAGATTTCTACATGATTTACAGGAGAAGCACCCTTGCGAACCCGGCTGGTCATCTCTGTGTCATTTGAAAACAGTCGTGATGAGGCACCAAAGCGTTTCCATCTGTCATCCCCATTCATGAATTTGTATAATTTTTTTTTTTTAAAGCGTCCTATTGATTCGGGACTAACGACAGGATTACTGAGTCTGTTCCGTTTATCTATCATTATTTAAGACTCGAGTGATGAAATGTGTGGATTGAAGGACGAGAAATATATGAAGGAAGTGGATTGAAATAGGTAAATGAGGGGAGTGTATTAAAAGACGATAATCAAGAGAAGAATGTGAATAAAATCATGAAATATGTGCAAAATAAGAATTAGAAAAAAAAACGAAAAGTAAGCCAAGAAAACATAAATGAGAGATGAAAAAACGAATGCAATGCAGATAAACAGAGAAAGAAATATGACTGATACACACACACACACACACACACACACACACACACACACACACACACACACACACAAAGCAACTACAAAACTATGCAAGTGAGAAGACAAGATGAAAGTAAGAGGAGTGAATGACTGAATAAGAAGTAAACCACATGACCATTAAGAGGAACAGCGCCACTTAATGAACAGCGAGAGAGAGCGAGTGCATGAACAAGAGGGAGATGAGAACGACGAGGGAGATGAGATGGGGAGATGAGTCACTGCACGAATGCCTGCGTTAAGCGAGGGCATGAGATAAGGTGAGTATGTTGCGTGACAGCTGGAGTTGACTGACCGCTGCATGGTAAACGATGGAACTGATGAAGGAAATTGTGATAGAAATGAATGGGGTTTCGTGAGTGTGTGCGGTTCATGTGAAAATTTTTATGGATTATACGTTTTCTTTAGTTTTCTTTTTCTTTTTTTTTTTTTGTGTGTGGTTTTAGAGATCAAGTGGTAGTTGTGTTTGTGTGGAGGGTTGTTTGCTTGTGGGGTTAAGAGAGTGTGATCTGTGTTTCTTGTTTTTATCACTACTGTTACTGCTACTGTTACTGATGATGCTACTACTACTACTACTACTACTACTACACCACCACCACCATTCCACTGTTATTAAGAGGAGAAGAGGGAGGTAAAAGGACAAGAATAAGGAGAACAAGATAATGACGAGTAAGAAGAAACAAAGAGAAAAAAATAATAAACTATTCACAGCAACCACACAAAACAAACAGCAATTATACTAACAACTAACAACCAGTCATACAAAACTGCCCCCCCACCTCTCCCCCCCCAAAAAAAAAAAAGAAAACTCCCATAACAAACTAAAACCCAGTCCTATTTTCTCCAACATCTGATCCTCATACAATTAAACCTTCCATTCAATTCCTCAGGTAAGACCCAATAAACTGCCACCTTTTCTAATCCCATTCCCTTCCCCATCCTTCTAATTCTCTCCCTCTCCCTCTCTCTCTCTTTCCCTCCCGTCGACCTCCCTTTCCTGGCGGTTCAGATACAAGTAATGTTTCACCGTGAAGACAAAAGGCGGCAGAGGGACAATGGTGAGGCTGTAGGTGGCAGAAGATAGTGTGGTGGAAGAGGAAGGCGCTGCAGGAGGCGTGAGGACGATGTAAGACTAGTGGGGTCTTGGGAACTTTGTGTGTGTGTGTGTGTGTGTGTGTGTGTGTGTGTGTGTGTGTGTGTGTGTGTGTGTGTGTGTGTGTGTGTGTGTGTGTGTGTGTGTGTGTGTGTGTGTGTGTGTGTGTGTGTGTGTGTGTGTGTGTGTGTGTGTGTGTGTGTGTGTGTGTGTGATGGAGCAAGGGAAGAAGGAAGGGATAGAGTAGAGAGAGAGAGAGAGGAGAGAGAGAGAGAGGAGAAGGAGAGAGAGAGAGAGAGAGAGAGAGAGAGAGAGAGAGAGAGAGAGAGAGAGAGAGAGAGAGAGAGAGAGAGAGAGACTGACAGTGTATAAGACAGACAGACAGACATGTAGACGTAGATAGGCAGACAGACAGATAAACAGATATGCATCACCACACAATAAAATGATTTAAAAAAAAGTATAACAATACTAAAGATTAAAGCACAAAAAATAAATGAATAAAATAACGAAGTAAACTAAACAATAATTCTTCATATTTCTATTTCTCTCCCTTTTTCTTTCACTCCTGTCTCCTATTTCTCATTTTTCTATTTTTCTCTATTTTCTTTCATTTTCACCTACTCCATTCTCTCCCTTTTTTCGCCCCTTCTCTTTTTTTTTTTTTTTTTCTCGTTCGCTTTTCCGCATTTCAGTCCACGTGACATCAAGAGGTGAACCAGCTCCGCACTATTCCACACACCCAATCACCTTTCATTCCAGCGCCTCATTCCAGCCAGCGTTCCAGGTACCAAGGTGCTTCCTGGAGCGGAGAATTCCAAACAATAGGGGATTCAACACTCCAGCTCAACATTCCAGGCACAGAAAGAAAAGAAATGAAGGAAAGGAGCCATATTCCAGCCTTCCAGCCTTCCAGCGTCCACCTTTACATTGCTACCATTCCAGCGGCTGCCCTTCCATGCTATATAATGTTCCAGGGAAAGATAGAGTCCTGGAGCCCTTAAATTCTTCCTAAAGACCTTTCCATTGTGGTAAATTTAAACTAGAATAGATGATATTGATTCCACGGTGAGTCATTGCCGTAAATTCAAGGAGAAAAAGGATATTCCAGACCTCAATGTAGATTCCAGGGAGGTACATTCCAGAAAGCACAGTTAGAGTGAATTTTTGTCCAGATAGGGAATTCTCAGTGAAAGGTGAAATTCCAGAGAGAGAGAGAGAGAGAGAGAGAGAGAGAGAGAGAGAGAGAGGAGAGAGAGAGAGAGAGAGAGAGAGAGAGAGAGAGAGAGTTTAATTCGTCAATGTCAAAGTAAAATAGTTCAAATTAAAGGGTAGCAGCAGCAGCAACAGTAGTAGTAGTAGTAGTAGTAGTAGTAGTAGTAGAATATAGCAAAAGTTCCACAATAATAATAATAATAATAATAATAATAATAATAATAATAATAATAATAATAATAATAATAAAAAGAAGAAGAAAAGAATAACAACAACAAGGGCAATAAACAACAACAACAACTAAACCAGGTGAGCTTTAACACGACAAGGGCACACGTGTAATTAGGAATATTTAACGATACGCAGCTAAGAGAAGCTTACCTGCCCCAAAAAGCTAATTAGGGACACGTAACAAAGATGCAAGGGAAATACCTGACCTGGAAGAAGGCAAGAGAGGAAAGGAAGAAGAAGGGAGGAGGAGGAGGAGGAAGGGAGGAGGAGGAAGGAGGGGGAAGGAAAACAGTCACTTGCATCCTTCCTCACCCTCCACCTCCAACTCCTCCACCTCCTCCTCCTCTACCTCCTCCTCCTCCTCCTCCTCCTCCTCCTCCTCTTCTTCCTCCTCCCCACCTAATCCTCACTATGATTACTCCACCCCCGTTCTTATTTGTGGAGGGGGTGGTGGTGGTGGTGGTGGTGGAGGTGGAGGTGGAGGTGGTGGTGGTGGTGTGATGGTGAAGGAAAGACGAAGAAAGAGGAGGAGGAGGAGGAGAATAATGGAACTACTACTACTACTACTACTACTACTACTACTACTACTACTACTACTACTACTACTACTACTATTACTACTGCTACTGCAACAACAATGACACCAGAATCAAAGAAAAAAGGAAAGACAAAAAAAATACATGTACAAAAATTAGGAAAACACAGGAAACAAAAAGTACAAGAAACCAGTAAAATAAATAATTAAACAGGTAATAAAAAAAAAAAAATGTTTGGGAGATAAATAAAGAAGGCGAAGAGAGAGGAAGCGGAGAGGAAGCAATGCAAGAGAGAGAGAGAGAGAGAGAGAGAGAGAGAGAGAGAGAGAGAGAGAGAGAGAGAGAGAGAGAGAGAGAGAGAGAGAGAGAGAGAGAGAGAGAGAGAGAGAGAGGGAGGATACAGTGCACAGAGGAGTACTTGTTTGTCTGTTTAGGTTATCTGGGAGCAAATGTACTGCTGCCGTTGCTAGAAGTAGTAGTAGTAGTAGTAGTAGTAATAGTAGTAGTAGTAGTAGTAATAGTAGTAGGTAGTTGTTTTTCTTATTGCTGTTGTTGCTATTATTGTTGTTGCTATTTTTGTTTTTGTTGTTTTTATTGTTGTTGCTGTTGTTGTTGTTAGTAATAGTAGTAGTAGTAGTAGTAGTAGTATATTCGTATCAGCCATAATCGTAGTAGTAGTAGTAGTAGTTAGTAGTAGTAGTAGTAGTAGTAGTAGTAGTAGTAGTGGTAATAATAGTAGTAGTAGTAGTAATAGCAGCAGCAGTAGTAGCAATAGTAATAATGACTAACCTTAGAAAATTGCAGAAAATAATTAATAAGCTTGATGAAGACAGGAAGTGCGTGATAAAAGAATGAGAGAAGAGGAAGGCAAGAGGAAACAGGCGAAAGAAGAGAAGAGGAAGGAGAGGAAAGAAATAGCACAAAGAAGAGGACAACACTCAGCTACTGGTAATTTTATCATGAAAAGAAAGAAGGAAAGAAAGAAAGAAAGAACGACGACGTGACAGGAAGGTAAAGTAGAGGAGGAGGAGGAGGAGGAGGAGGAGGAGGAGGAGGAGGAGGAAGAGGAGGAGGAGGAAGAGGAGGAGGAGGGAGACACTTTACCCACAGGAAGACAGAACAAGAGTCCATAGATCACACACACACACGCACACACACACACACACACACACACACACACACACACACACACACACACACACACACACACACACGTACACAAAGACAAACAAGGAAAACAGGACAAAGTTGAATATAGCTTTAAATTGTGAAATATGACTAAAATTTTGTCCAATTTTAGAGAGCCATAATTACGAGAACGAGAGAGAGAGAGAGAGAGAGAGAGAGAGAGAGAGAGAGAGAGAGAGAGAGAGAGAGAGAGAGAGAGAGAGACATAAATACCTCCCATCATTCATAATTTTCTTTTTATATTTTTCCACTTTCCATCATTCCTCTCAAGGTTATTTTTTCCCTCAGTTTTTTTTTCCCTATCAGTAATTATCCATTTATTTCCCCTTCTTTAACTCCTCTTTCTCCCTCACTTAAAATAACTTAAAATAACTTTTTTTTCCCTGTTTTTCTTGCAATTATTCCTCGTAATTTCCTGCCACTTGAATTTCACTTCATCAAAAACGTAATAACAACAAAAATAAACAAACTGTAGTGTGTGTGTGTGTGTGTGTGTGTGTGTGTGTGTGTGTGTGTGTGTGTGTGTGTGTGTGTGTGTGTGAGAGAGAGAGAGAGAGAGAGAGAGAGAGAGAGAGAGAGAGAGAGAGAGAGAGAGAGAGAGAGAGAGAGAGAGAGAGAGAGAGAGAGAGAGAGAGAGAGAGTAAACACATTTTCTTTAGCCATCCCTTTCCTGGACAATCAAAGAAAACGTACCAAAGAGCATGGGTGAGAAAGTCAATGTTGTAGAAAACGAAGCTATGAAACTACCACCACCATCACTACCAGAGAGAGAGAGAGAGAGAGAGAGAGAGAGAGAGAGAGAGAGAGAGAGAGAGAGAACAAAAAAAAAAAGAAGACAAAAAAGACAAACCAGCTTCTCCAGAGACCTTTACCTGGTGCATTGTGGGTAATTGATTTATTGTAAATTTTAATGAAGGGAGAGAAGAAAAAAAGTTTAGTTAGCAATGAATGAAGCACAAAAGTCAAGGTTATGGAGACAAGATCACTGAAATTAGGGAGAAAAGAATGAGATTATCTTAGATTATAATCGTATTTCTTTCTCTTCTTTCTGAAAACAGTAAAAAATATACATTCACTACAATTTAGTAAAAATATGTTCCTCGAAACAAAGATAATTGCATTCAGGGAGAAAATAATCAGATTAACTCGGATTATAACTGTATTTCTTCCTCCCTACTTTGAAAACCATGAATAAAACAGCTGCACTATAATTCAAATAAAATATCCCTTAAAAAAGATAATTGTATTCAGGGAGAAAAGAATAAGATTATCTCGAATTAAAATTATATTTCTTTTTCTCTCCATTTTGAAAACCATAAAAACGCTTTGACTATAATTCAGCTGAAAAAAAGAAAAAAATATATGCCTCATAAAAAAAATCATTGCATCCACGGAAAAAAAATACGATGACCTTGAAATTAGACCGTATATTCTTATACCCATTTTGAAAACCATAAAAAAATACGCCTTCATTATATTCCAATAAAAAATATCCCTTAAAAAAAAAAAAAGTTGAAGAAAGACCATGAAGGCAAATTTCTTTATTTTTAGGGTGAACTAATAAAAAAAAGTCCCAAACTATTTTTCTCTCCCCTTCAGAAGACAGTGATGGAAGGAAAAGGATGAAGGAAAGACTGAAGGAAGGAGGAGGGACACTTGAGGTAGGAGAAGGATGGAGAAAGCTGGAGGGAAGGAAGGAGGGAGAAAAGTCAGTGCAAGGAAGGGAGGAGTGAGGAATGATTGTGTGAGGGGAGTGAGGGGACAGAGAATAAAAGGTGAGAGAAAGGGAGGGGGAGATAATGGAAGGGAAGCCATGAAAGGGAGAAAGAGATGAATGAAGAGAAAGGAACGGAATGGATGAAGAGAGAACACGAGAGAAAGAGAATAAAGAAGAGATAGAAGAAAGAGGCAACATGACAAGACAACAATTATCTATATCATAAATCAATGTTTACTTAAAGAATAAACAAAACGAAAAAAAAAATAAATAAATAAATACCTCTTACTACACCTATCAACTATTATCACCCATTATTATCTTTATTACAATTTTCTAGGACACCCTTGAAAAATAGAAAGAAAACGTCACACTGAAATCTCTATAACCTTCCCTCCATGACATGCTAAAAATACTTGAGTGTCCCTTTGTCATGAAACCTTACAAAGAAAACGTGGCGTGTGATTATCTTGACTTATTGTTCCATTTTCGTTTTGATCCTTAAGGAGAGGGAAGCAGAGAAGGAAGAGAAAAAGGAAAAGAGAAGGAAAGGGAAGTGAAGTAGGAAAGGAGAGGAAGGAAGGGGAAGAAATTTAGGAAGGGAAAAGTGAGAGAATGAAGGAAAGAAAGGAAGAACGAAAATGAGGAAACTAAAAGGGGGAAGAAGCTGAAAGAGGGAATGGGAAGAATGAATAAAAGGAGGAAAGGAGAAATTAAGAACAGGGAAAGGGAAGAATGAAGGAAAGGAGGGAAGGAAGAATAAAAGGAAGAGAGGAAGGAGGGAAGGAAGAAGGGAAGAAATGAAGTAGAAATTACAAAATAAAGGGAAAGGGAAGGATGAAGAAAAAGAGAGAAGGAAGAATTATGAAAAAGGAAGAAGTAAAGAAGGGAAGGAGGAATTAGGAAAAGAGAAAGGGAAGAATAAAGGAAAGGAGGGAAGAAGGGAAGGAGGGAAGGAGTGAAGGAAGGAAGGAAGGGCAACCTGGGAGAAATTAATAACGATTGAGTTACCAAGAGTTAATTTTCATCTCCGGGAAGGGCAGAGAGAGAGAGAGAGAGAGAGAGAGAGAGAGAGAGAGAGAGAGAGAGAGAGAGAGAGAGAGAGAGAGAGAGAGTAAAATATATCACACTCACTCCGTCTCTTACACCACAAACTCCTCCTCCTCCTCTTCTTCTTCCTCCTCCTCCTCCTCTTCTTCCTCCTCCTCCTCCTCCTCCTCCTCCTCCTCCTCTTCTTCTTCTTCTTCTTCCTCCTCCTCCTCCTCCTCCTCCAGACGTCATTCTTCGGGTGCGCTTTTTTAGTTTTATTATTTAAGAGAGAGAGAGAGAGAGAGAGAGAGAGAGAGAGAGAGAGAGAGAGAGAGAGAGAGAGAGAGAGAGAGAATCGATCAAGTGATGCGAGAATATCTAAAAGGAGACAGTGACCTTGGGAACCTGAGAGAGAGAGAGAGAGAGAGAGAGAGAGAGAGAGAGAGAGAGAGAGAGAGAGAGAGAGAGAGAGAGAGAGAGAGAGAGAGAGAGAGAGAGCATAGTCTCTCTCTCTCTCTCTCTCTCTCTCTCTCTCTCTCTCTCTCTCTACATCCTATTACCATCCTGTCCTGCCTTAACAACACCCCTTCCTCTCCCTTCAATCACTCTCTCACCTTGCTTTCTCTCCCATTCCCTTCCCTTAGTAGAAAGAAGAAAGGGAGGTCAGTAGATAGAGAGGGAGGAAAGGAGGGAGAAAAAACGGGGAGGGGAAAACGGAAAGAAAAGCAGGCAGGGAGAGAAAAGCACGGAGAGAGGGAAGGGAGAGAAAAACAGGGAGATAAGGAGAGAGAGAGAGAGAGAGAGAGAGAGAGAGAGAGAGAGAGAGAGAGAGAGAGAGAGAGAGAGAGAGAGAGAGAGAGAGGGAGGGAGGGAGGGAGGGAGGGAGGGAAGGGAGAGAAAAGCAAGGTTAGGAGTGACATATTTTGGCAGAGAAGGAAGATCGATCGATTGTATGAATATCAGCAGTGACCCGCCTCTCTCTCTCTCCCTCTCCCTCTCCCTCTCTCTCTCTCTCTCTCTCTCTCTCTCTCTCTCTCTCTGCTCTACTCTCCCAGCAGCCTCCTGAGCCACGGCTGCCAGGTGGACGACGCAAACACAGGAAATCCAGGTAAAAAGGGTGATTCAGGTGTGCTTTGGTTTTAATAGTTTAGATAAAGTGGTTTATTAATATTACACAATGTTCTATATATTTCTTTATTGTGTATTTTTTTAATTCTCTTGTTTTGTTGGGTAATGTGACGTGTCAGTTAATGGAGTACAAGGTTTTTTCTGTATATTTTGTATGTACTGGGTTTTAAAATATTCAGCAGTTTGCGAGAATGGTTTATTTTAATGGTGCATGTTGATATCGTTTTCAAGAGCCAGTGTTCATTATCCGTGTTCCCGTGGGTGTTTGCTTCCTTCTGTGTTAAGAATTGTTGTCACTTATAAACACATCCTCGAAACCTCACTCTTCTCTCATTTAGGTACGCGATATGCTTCAATTCACCACATTAAACGCTACATGAAATCTTTATAAGCGTCTACAAGAAAGAAAACGGGTTAGAAGAGGCTTTGGAAGAAGAAATGCCTCGGAAAGGTTAGTAAGGAAAGGTGAACCGAATATAGCAGTGGAAGGGTTAAAGGTCACAGTGATGATTAGTTTGTTTTCTGTAGTTGTTGCACCCTCCTGATGATACGTAATGACTTGACTCTCGCTCTTAAAAACACCTTTGAAAACTCCAGTGACTTCCACTTTCGTTCATTAGGAGTACTCGTAAGTGGAATCAGATAACGAGATGCTAGGTAAGTTTTTTTTTTTGTATTTTTGTATTTTGTTTTGTATTGTTGTTCTACCCTACTGATGATACGTAATGCTTGTTAAACTATCTCCCTCTTAAAAACACCCTTGAAAACTCCACTGACTTCCATCTTCGCCCATTAGCAGTAGTTTGATTCAGATAACGAGATGCTAAGTAAGTTTTTTTGTATTTGAGATTTTTTAACTGCCTGATAACAATGATTAGTGTTTATTTGTGTGTTCATCTCTTAATACAATTGTTTCCAAATGCCACAGTGACGATTGGTTGTGCTTCCATGTGTGTTTGATCTGATGGTACACAGTTCTTGTTCAACTATTATTGTGAGAAAATTCTGAAAAGCTCTAATGATTTCCACTGAGGCTTTTAAACTTGCTGAGAGAGAGAGAGAGAGAGAGAGAGAGAGAGAGAGAGAGAGAGAGAGAGAGAGAGAGAGAGAGAGAGAGAGAGAGAGAGAGAGAGAGAGAGAGACTAGAACTAAGAATAACCCTGAAAGAAAAGTGGGAAAGAAAAATAAAGGAAGAGAGAATTCATTTAACTAATTACAATGCACATTTTCCACTTCACCCCACCCTCCCTCTCTCCTTCCCCTCCCTCTCCCTCTCTCCCTCCACACCTCCCACTCTCTCTCCCTCTCTTCCCCCCTCTCTCTCCCTCAGTCATCGTTGTTGGACAGACTGATAGTGGAACTTTTGACAAGTCTGGGACACCTGAATTAATCGGCTAAATCTTCCCCCCTTGCCGCTCACTAAGTTACCAAGGAGTTAAGGGACATGCTGGGAGGGAAGGGAGAAGAGGGAGAGAGGAAGGGAGAAGGAGAAAAGATGAAGGCAGAAGAGAAAGGGGAGGAGGACGAGAGGGGGAAGGGATAGAATGAAGGGAGAGGAAGCAAAAAAGGAAGAGGTACATAGAAGAGGGGAAAGGCAGAGGAGGAAGAGAGAAGGGAGAGAAAGGGAGAGTAGGGAGGGAGAAGAGAAAGGGAAAGTAGGGAGAGAGGTAAAGGATAGGGCGAAGGGAAAGTAGGAAGGGATGTGAAGCAAGGATAGGAGAGAGAGATAAGGAAGGAAGAATAAGAAGAAAGAAAAAAAGAATGAACAACGAGAAGAAAATAAAAGAAAGAAGGTGGAGAATAAAAGAGAGACTGAAAAGAGAGTAGGAAGGAAAAATAGGAAGAGAGAGAAGGGATAAGATGAAGGAAGAGTAGGAAAGAATAGGAGGAAGGGATAGGAGGGAGATACATAAAGGAGAGAAAAGTAAAAGCACTGAGAAAGAAGAAAGAGGGAAATCATGAAGGAGAGAGAAGAAAGGAAAATAAGGAAGGAGATAAGGAAAGAAGGTGGAGGAAAGATAAGAGAGGGGAAAAACAAGGAAGGAAGACACTACGAAGAGGAAAGGAAAGAAAAAAAGCAATAAGAGGAGAGGAAAGATAATGAAGAAAGAAGGGGATGAAGGGAAGGTATAAAAGGGAAAGTAAGGAGGGAGGAAAAATTTGAGGGAAAGAGGAGGAAGGGAGAAGATAAAATTGAGAGAAAGGGAGAGGAAATCATTGAAAGGAAGAAAGGGAGAGGAGAAAAGATAAAGAAAAAGGATGGAAGAGAAGAGGGAGAGGATATCATTGAAAAGAAGGAAGGGAAAGAAGAAAAGATAAAATAAAGCAAAAAAGGATGAAAGAGAAGAAAGAATAAGAAGAAAGGAAAGGAAAGGAAAGGATAGGATAGGAAAGGAAGGATAAATAAAAGATAGAAGGAGGATAAAAGAGACAGAAAAGAGAGAGAGCTGACAAAAGGAAAGAAGAAAATGTGAAAGATCGAAATGAAGAGATGGGAAGAGGGAGAAAGGAGAAAGTCAACGAAAGAAAAGGAAAAAAAGAAAAAGAAAGAAGAGAGTGGGTGAAGAATAAAAAGAGACAGAAGTGAGAGAGCTAACAAAGGAAAGGAGAAAACGTGAGAGATAAAATGGAGAGACTGGAAGAGAAAGAAAGGATAAAAGTTAAGGAAACGAAATGAAAAAAAATATATAAAAAAAACAAAAAAAGAGAGAAGATGGAGAATAAAAGAGACAGAAAAAAAGAGAAAGTTGACAAAGGAAAGAAGAAAAATATGAGTGAGAGATGAAAGGAAGAGATTGAAAGAGAGAGAGAGGGAAGAGAGAGAAGAAGTGAGAGGGAAGGGTTAATGTCAGGTCACAGATAAACAAGACGTCTGTATTTAAGGTAGGCAGTGTGAAGCAGCCTCTACCTATGGGAGGCTCTGGGGGAAATGCACAGCTTCAACTTGGGAAACAGAAATGGGGGAAGTTTTAAAAGACTGTCAGGAATTTATAACAGAAGAAGGAGAAGGAGGAGGAGGAGGAAAAAGAAAAGGGACAAGAAGAAGTAGGACAAGAACAAGAACAAAAACAAAAATAACAAAAACAAGAAGGGGAAAAGAACAAGATACGGCATAATTTAATAATAATAATAATAATAATAATAATAATAATAATAATAATAATAATAATAATAATAATAAATAAGAGAAAAGGCAAGAAACAATAAAACAAAGAGAAGAAGAAAACAACGATAAATAAGACAAAGAGACAAAGAACACGAACACGAAAAACAGGAACCAGAAGAAGGGGAGAGAGAGAGAGAGAGAGAGAGAGAGAGAGAGAGAGAGAGAGAGAGAGAGAGAGAGAGAGAGAGAGAGAGAGAGAGAGAGAGAGAGAGAGAGAGAGAGAGAGAGAGAGAGAAACAAAACAGACAAAATACACAGATAAAAAAAATATGAAGGGGAAGAAGGGGAAGAAACAGAAGCATCAACAAAAGAAGAAGAAGAAGAAGAAGAAGAAGAAGAAGAAGAAGAAGAGGGGAAGGGGTAAGGTAAGAATTAGCGTGACAAACCTTTCCCTCCCTTTCCCTTCCCCTTCCCCCTTCCTTTCCCCTCTCCCTCCCCTTTCTCTTCCCCTCCCCTCTTCCAGCACTACAGACACCTGCACGCTAAAACAATCCCCCTTCCCCCTTTCCCCTACTCTTCCCCTTCCTCTCTCTCGCAGCTCTTGACGTCACAAACAGCCATGATCTTTTCCCCTCTTACTCTCCTCTCGTAAAGCTGGTCATAAATTTTGCTCAGTACTGTAAAAATAAAACTGTATTCTTTATTTCCTGCAATTTATTACGCCACTAATACTGTCCTTGCAAAAATTGGGAATGTTTTATTTTATTTATTTTTTTGTTGTTGTTTTCTTAGTATAAGGAGGAGGAGGAGGAGGAGGAGGAGGAGGAGGAGGAGGAGGAGGAGGACTGAGATACTAGCCAGGATAAGAAGGAAAAAGAGAAAACCAGAAACAATAAGAATAAAAGAAGTTTGAAGGAGGGGAGCAAAACTTTCGAGGAGGAGGAGGAGGAGGAGGAGGAGGAGGAGGAGGAGGAGGAGGAGGAGGAGGAGGAGGAGGTGGAGGAGGTGGTGGAAGAGAGCTTTTGAGAAGTTCTTAAGAAAAAATTACTTATGTCTTTTTGTACAGGAGGAAGAGGAAAAGGAGGAGGAGGAGGAGGAGGAGGAGGAGGAGGAGGAGGATGAGAGGAAGAACAAGAACAACAAGAAGAGCAAGAAGAACAAAAACAAGAGAAAAAACGAAAATTGTGCTGCTATTATATGGTATCGAGAGAGAGAGAGAGAGAGAGAGAGAGAGAGAGAGAGAGAGAGAGAGAGAGAGAGAGAGAGAGAGAGAGAGAGAGAGAGAGAGAGAGAGAGAGAGCCATTTTCCTTCCCCTTTCCCTTCCCTTCCGTTCCTCAACCTCCCCTCCTCAATGTTTACAAACAGACACTCTTTCCGAGGTCGCACGGTGCCAGAGCCAAATTAAGGTAATGAGCGAGAAATACCTGGCCACTCAATCCCTCTCAGGTGTAATTACAAGAGTCACTAATTAGGGCAAAAAATAACCTGACCACCTTTCTGTTTGTGGTCATTTTATTGTGGCTTTGCACTTTCGGTTATCAGTTTTTTCTTGGTTTATTTATTTTTTCCTGTCTGTCCCCTTTGCCTGTGTTTGAGTGTGTATATGTGTGTTTGTGTGGTCTCTCTCTCTCTCTCTCTCTCTCTCTCTCTCTCTCTCTCTCTCTCTCTCTCTCTCTCTCTCTCTCTCCCTTACATCTGCTCCACACATTTTCTCACCTGCCTTCCTTTTATACCTGACCCTCTCCCCTTTTTCCATCCCTTCTCTCATTTCTACCTCCCTCCCACCTTCCCTCTCTCCATCCTTCTCTCTCTCCCCCTTTCCCTCCCTCCCCCTTTCCTCCATTTCGAGAAGGTAGAAAAAAAAAACAGCTCTGAGCTCAACATCCTGCCCCTGACTTACACTTCTCAAAAAACCCAAAATTAACCTCGAAAAAAAAAAGAAAAGAAAAAGGAGAAAAGGGAATCGAGAAGAAAAACACAGCAAGAACTGACAAAAAAAGAACAAAATTAACAGCGTAAAACAAAAAAAAAAGAGGATAGAAAATAGGAAAAGAGAAGAAAAGCTTGAAAAAACCCAACGAAGTGACAAAAAAAAAAAAAAAAACGGCATGAAACAAAAAAAGAAAACGAGAAACAAGAAAAATCAACAAAAAACCCAAAATAAACTATGAAACCTCCCCCCCCCCAAAAAAAAAAGAAGAGAAGAGAAAGAAAACGAGAGAAGAGAATGAAACGACAAAAACACCGAGAAGAACCGACAAGTTCCGGATCCATCAATTAAACAGTGAGCAATTTGAGGCTAATTTGATATTCCACCACGAACCAGCCGGTGATTAGATGAGTAATTAACACGAACAAGAACTCAAGTACCTCCTTCATTCCGGGCAAACCGAACTTCTTGCATATTTCAGGTAACTAGAGAGACACCTGTGTTTACTACTCAACAGGGGGAGCAAGGAGGAAGTTA
>NC_087173.1:9082985-9090485 GCF_035594125.1 Scylla paramamosain
GATGTGACTGCCGTGGTGGTTCATGGCGCTACTGTTTCTTTCAGTGCCACAACTCAGGTGGAATTACTATTATTATCTGTACTGTTATCACTGGTATTGATGTCACTGTTCCTCTCTCTCTGACGTCACTGTTATTGGCACTGCTGTTATGTTGTTTAGTGTTATTAGTAGTGTGGAGTTACTGTTATTACTGTCACTGTTACTATTATTGTTATAAACTCTTTCACTGCAACACGAAATAATGAACAGCACCAGAAGCAAAGTGTGAAGTCTTTATAAGCATCTACAAGAAAGTTAGCCATGAAAAAGAATACATTTTGCAATTTCTTCTCAATTCAAAGATTGGATGTGGCTGCAGAACAAATAGAGACGTCCCTGGGTGATTGGTAATTAGGGAAAGGTGTACCAAGTGGCAGTCAAAGTTTCAGACCTGTCACTGTCATCACTGCTATTCATATCACTGTTTGTCTTCCTAACTCAGCATTACTGTTACTGCCGCTGATGTCTTCCTTTATTAGAGGGATTAAAGGAGGAGTTGCTGTTATATATAGTTACTGTCACTGTTGCCATCACTGTTATTAATGTTAATGATCACCTTATACCACCGTTACTAAGACTGACATTATACTGTTTTAGTGTCATCAGTTATGTGGTATTACTGTTGCTTTAAGTCCTGTTATTGTTCTCATCATTGTTATTAATAGTATTGTCTCTTCTCATCCTGGCATCACTGTTACTGACACTACCGTTATGCTGTGCCCCTCAGTGCCCGTTACTTGCATGAAAATGACTATTGCACTTCTTGTCAATGGCTGTCATATTCGTATTGTCGTCCCATTGTCTTCTAATGTTGCCTGCTGTTGCTCCAAGTCACTTTTCCTACTAGCAGCTTTTCCTCCTGTTGTCAAGCGCTATTCTCATTTATTTCCTCTTATTATTATTTTCTCTGTTATCAAGAGCTATTTTTATTTATTTCCTACTAGTACTTTCTATTCATTTCCTTCTAGCACCTTTATTCGGCCCGTATTCAGGAAAACCTTGCTCTTTCACCAAGACTATTTTCAAATGCCACAGAGATGATCAGACGGGTTCTCAGCAGTGTTTCTCCTCTTAATAGTGCAGAACTCTCGCTAATGTGTCAGCAGAATCGTTAAAGCACCCTACAAAACCCATGTCCCTTAAACTAGAGCCTTCTGTATGTAGTGAAGGTGTGACGCAGAGGCGTTTCAGAATATAGTCCTTTATTTACTTCTACCAGAGCTCGTATGTCCAAACGCTATTTTTCATATTTTTTTTCCACGCCGTCACTGTTGTTTTGGTTTCTTTCACGCTCCCAGACACTGCGTCACCTTGCCGGGCACTGCTGAGGCGCGTCCAAGGCCGTCACTGTCACATGAGCGAGCGGTGCGTGAGAGGGGTTCTGATCCTCCTCCTCCTCCTCCTACTCCCCCTTCTGGTTCGCTGCTCTGCCCGTGTGAGAGTGACCAAGTATGTTTAAATCTGTGTCTGCTCGAGAAATGAGGCTAACATATCTCTCTCTCTCTCTCTCTCTCTCTCTCTCTCTCTCTCTCTCTCTCTCTCTCTCTCTCTCTCTCTCTCTCTCTCTCTCAGAAAATGTTCACACTCTCGAACATTATCTAAGTGAGTGAGTGCGAGTGTCTCACCTAATTACTGTTCCGTCAGCCAGTCTTGGTGACCTGGCAATACACTTTGTAAATACATACCACAAACACCATGAGTGCCCTACATTTTGTGAAATAAACGCTTGAACTATGTTAATGTGTGTGTGTGTGTGTGTGTGTGTGTGTGTGTGTGTGTGTGTGTGTGTGTGTGTGTGTGTGTGTGTGCGCTTTTAAAATTTCTTAATGCATTGGATAATTATGTAAAGAGGCCACCATCACTTCTTTAGGGGCCGAGACTACGCTTATGCCACTTTTAGTCTCATTCACAAATGTCATGTATGTACTTGTTATTGTATCGTGAATAAAAGTATTAAATTTCTCTCTCTCTCTCTCTCTCTCTCTCTCTCTCTCTCTCTCTCTCTCTCTCTCTCTCTCTCTAATCCTGTTAAGCCCTCGCACTTTTGTTCTTGTGCTTTTCCTCTCTCTTCTCTTCCTCCTCTTTCTTAACCTCTCAGATCCATGCAAGCTTCTCTTCTTCCTTCTCTTCCTCTTCTTCCTCTTTCTCTTCTCACTCTTCTTTCTTTCACTTTCTCTTCTCTTGTTTTCATGTCAGTCCGTTATCCAATCATTATTCGTCGCTGTATCCTCTCTCTCTCTCTCTCTCTCTCTCTCTCTCTCTCTCTCTCTCTCTCTCTCTCTCTCTCTCTCTCTCCCGTTCCAATCTACCTCCTACTATTTCCCATTTTCTTTGATCACTCTTTCTTCTTTCTTCCTATCTTACTTCTCACCATCCTCCTCTTCCTCTTCCTCCTCCTCTTCCTCCTCTTATCCGCTCCTCTTCCAAGTAAACAATGTCCTCTTAAATTACCTCTTGGAAGACAGAGGCGTTGTGGTTCTAGCTGTGATTTGGCCCTCCTCCTCCTCCTCCTCCTCCTCCTCCTCCTCCTCCTCTTCCTCCTCCTCCCTTACCGCAGGTCCGCCCCCATCTTCATCCTCACCCTCCTTCAACTCAGACAGTAGACAGGGCGGGTGGATCAGAGAAGGAGAGTAAAGGGAGAGGGAGAGGGAGAGGGAGAGGGAGAGGAGTCATGTGTCTAGGTTACTGGAGTCTCCCTCTTCCATTACTCTCTCCCTTTTTTGCTTTTTTTTTTACTCTCTTACTTTTTCTCATCTTTTATTTCTCTTTATATTTTTCGTTAGGAGTTTCGATTTTTTTTCTTTTTTTATGTACTCGGTAAAGTTTGATTTCGATTCATCATTTTCTCTCTCTCTCTCTCTCTCTCTCTCTCTCTCTCTCTCTCTCTCTCTCTCTCTCTCTCTCTCTCTCTCTCTCTCTCTCTCTATTCCCTGGTGATCTTCCCTGCCATCTCCATAATCTGCTGCCTTCCTTTCTCTTTCTCTCCCTCTTTCCTCCTGCAAACAACGGTATTCTCTCTCTCTCTCTCTCTCTCTCTCTCTCTCTCTCTCTCTCTCTCTCTCTCTCTCTCTCTCTCTCTCTCTCTCGCATCCTTTCCAATTGCAACTCATTTCCTCTCTCTCTCTCTCTCTCTCTCTCTCTCTCTCTCTCTCTCTCTCTCTCTCTCTCTCTCTCTCTCTCTCATCTCATCTCATCTCATCTCAGACCTGTTTTAACATTCGCTAGGACATGAAATAGAGAGACAAGTAGATAGATGAATAGATAGGACAGACATATTAATAGCTAGATGGAAAGATACAGACACAGATAGACAGACCGACAGACAGACAGATAGATGGAGGAATGAATAAATGAATAAGTAAATTAATAACTCATTATCTAAATAAATAAATAAATATGCAGAATACATAAATAAGTACGTAAATAGCTAACTGGCCGGCTAACTAAGTAAATATGTAAATAAACAAAATAAACAAACAAAAAAACAATAAGACAAAACGTTAATACGACAGACAACAAAACAAGACAAATTTAAGAACAAAACACACACACACACACACACACACACACACACACACACACCTGTACAAAACTGGCAACTGATTACGAAAGAGGATGAAACGAGAAGGAATTTAATTACTCTGTGGACCAGCTCAGGTAATTGGTCAGGTGGTAATGAGATGGGCTAACAGGTTTCCCCTCCCACCTGTGTGTCGCTAGAATGGGAGGGAAGGGAAGGGAACAGGAGGGAATGGGAGTGAAGTAACTGGGGTAGAAAGGGCGATAAGATTTACTAGGGAGAGAGTGAGGGAGTTTGAAGGGAGAGAGAAAGGGAGAAAGGGTAAGGAATAAAGGGTAGGAAGGAAAGGGAGGTGAAGGGATAAGAGAGGGGATTAGGAGGTAAGGGGAGTAGACAGGGAGAAAAGGAAGAGAAGGGAGGGAGGAAACGGGAGTAAATTGGGAGGAAACGGGAGAAAGGAAGAAAGGAGAGAATAAAAAGGGAAGAAAAGAGAGAGTAGGGAAAAGGAGGGAGGGAGGAGAGAAGAGATGAAAAGGAACGAAAGTTGGAGGGAAAAGAGGAATGGGAAGGAAAGAAGAAATGGAGAGAAGAGAATGAAAGAGGAGGGGACGGATGAGAAATTGGGAAGAGGAAGAGGAGGGAGGAAAGGTCAGAAGGGAGTGGAGGAAATAGGGTAGAAACGGAGATAAGGAAAAGGAAGTAGAGGGAGAGATGAGGAGATGGAGGAGAGAACGATGAGAAGGGAGTGAGAGAAGGGAAGGAATGGGGGAGAGGGAGAAAAAAAAGGAGAAAAGGATGGATAAAGATGTGGAATGGAGGAATTAAAGAAGAGAAAGATGAAAAAAAAAACACAGAGGAATGAAGGAAAGAAGAGAGGAAAAATTAAACTAAAGAAGGAAGTGAGGGAAGGGAAGGAATGGCAAAAGAGAAAGAAAGGAAGGAGAAAGGCATGAATGAAGATATGTGGGATCGAAGAAAGAAGAGGAACATACTGAAGAATGAAGGAAAGAGAAGCAAAAAGGAGATAAAAGAAGGGAGAGACAGTAAAGCAAAAAAATGGCGGAGAGAGGGAGAAAGAAAGGAAGCAAGAAGCGATGAACGAAGACATGTGGGATGAAAGAAAGAAAGAAGAGAAAGATACAAAAAAAAACAGAAGAAAGAAGGAAAAGAAAGAGGCAAAAATGAAATTGAAGGAGGGAGGGAGAGAGACTGGGAGATAATGAGGAAATGGATAATTTATGCTAAAAAGGAAGACAATGAAGAAAAATAGACAGGCAAAAACGAGAGAGGGAGGGAGAGAATAAAAAACAATAATGGTCAGAGGATGAAATAGAAGATTCAAGGGAGAGAAAGGGAGATGGAGGGAGGGAGGGAGAGAGAGATAAGAGGGAGGTAATGATACTGAGGAAAAATGAACGTGAAGATAAAATGAGGAAAGGTTGCGAAATAAGAGTAATTAAAGGAGGAAGGAAGGAGAGAGAGAGAGAGAGAGAGAGAGAGAGAGAGAGAGAGAGAGAGAGAGAGAGAGAGAGAGAGAGAGAGAGAGAGAGAATCACCACCACCACCACTACCACCACGAAAGCAGCTTATTGGTGGTGGTGGTGGTGGTCGTGGTGGTGGTGGTGGTGGTGGTCGTGGTGGTGGTGGTGGTGGTGGTGGTGGTTCTTCCTTTCCTTCCTTGCCACACCACACACACACAAAAAATAGCAAACAAAAAAGAGTCTGTTAACTTGCACACAAAAACCCACCAACTGCTTTCTTTTGTCATTGATTCTATTTTCATCCACCCACGACCCGCCCTCTCTCTCTCTCTCTCTCTCTCTCTCTCTCTCTCTAGACAGACGCTCTATTGTTCCTTCCCGACAGTTCCCTCCCATCCCGACGCAGTGACACACCTTACCGACAGCTCGTAGAACACACACATTCTTTAAAGCTGGATAAGCCGACGTACCTTCACGCCACCCCGACATACATAAGCGTCACATAAGCAAACATAACCCTTTAATAGACCGACAGCTTCCCGACAGCCCGATAAATATAGATGTTAGACAGACACACAGATTTACAGACAGATTTTCCCGATAGTCTGACTGACGTTTCCAAAATACCATTACCAGATAGTTTCCCTACAGACCGACAGACATACAGACAGTACCAATAAGGAGACAGACAAACAAAATACCTTCTCAAACACTGAAAGACCGACAGCTTTTAAATAGCCGAGAGAGGAAACAGCACAGTGATTAAGCATAATTTAGGGTTTACAGGGTGGAGTTGTGGGGGTGGAGAGGGTGGAGGTGGGCGTGGCGTGAGATGTGGATGGGTGGAAGAGATAGGTGGGGAAGGGTGGAAGGTGGAGTACAGGGAAGGGGTGGAGGAGGAGGGAGGAAGGTGGAGTACAGGGAAGGGGTGGATTGGTGGATGGGTAGGTGGATGGGGTTTGTGGATGGGTTAGTGGATGGGCTGGTGGAAGTTAAGGAAGGAAGTGGAAGGTACGAAGTGGAGTGTGGATTTTAGGATGGATGGGTGGATTATTTAGTGGGTGTTAACAGAATTTTGAAGATAATGGATGAAAAAGAATATGGATGATGGGAAATGAAAGACTCTCTCTCTCTCTCTCTCTCTCTCTCTCTCTCTCTCTCTCTCTCTCTCTCTCTCTCTCTCTCTCTCTCTCTCTCTCTCTCTCTCTCTCTCTTTCCTCTCACATTTTTCTCCCTTTCCTTTTTGACTTTTTTTTACTCTGGCAATTTTCGCTTTTTTTGTCCTCGTTTGGAAGACAATTATGGCTTATTAATCTCTCTCTCTCTCTCTCTCTCTCTCTCTCTCTCTCTCTCTCTCTCTCTCTCTCTCTCTCTCTCTCTCTCTCTCTCAAATATTCCCCTCAGACTCGTACCCGAACCTTTAACCCACACACACACACACACACACACACACACACACACACACACACACACACACACACACACACACACACACACACACACACACACACAAGACTGGCAGTGTTCTCATGTTTTCCTGTTCCCTCCCATACAGAAGCTTAACTCCTTCACCATCAAAGCACCAGTTTAATCTTATCCTTCACATCACTAAAGGAACATATTAACTTCATATTGTAAAAGCGTTAAAGACTGAAGGCTAATTATACACTAAAATCATGTCTTTACTTTAACCCTTTGATTGCTATTTGGTACACCTTTCCTTAATTGCTAATCACTCTGAGGCATCTTCACTTGTTCTACAGCAACTACTAGTCTCTAAACTGGATAGAAAGTAGAAAATCTGTTCTTTTTAATCTGATTTTTTTTTCTTGTAGATGGTTATAATGGTTTTATACATTATACATTACTTCCGGTACTGCTGATTGGTTCGTATCCCAGTGAAAGGGTTAACTAACACATGTGCGAGTTGTTTGGTAATTAGGAATAACAGGAAAATATGGAAAGCTGCAAAAAGCCATCAGTCCTACACGTGGCAGCCCCTAAATTAGCATGCAGTTACTTATCCACTAAAATTATATCCTTAATTAACAAGTAACTCCCTTTAGTAATCGTCAAGAACATAAGATAATAAGAGAAGCCTACACATGGGAGCCCTACAATTACTAACCCTCAACTAACAAACATCGAGAGAAAAGTTCAATAAACAACAAAACAAAACAACAATGAAAGCTACACCAACTCTTCAGTCCCAGTGGCAGTTCCTCTACACTCGTAAAACTCGCCTACCTCTTCCCACCTCACCTCAAAAGCGAAAGAGTTAACCACCACGAAGAGCATGACGTGAGGAGAGACTGCGGAGGCGATACTAACTCTCCTCTTGTGGCGTGAGCAAAATACTGCAGTAATTTGGTCTGTGAGGCGGAGTTTCGTGGCATAGACGTGGAGGAGGAGGAGGAGGAAAGGGAGAGGGAAGCAGGAGGAGGAGGAGAAGGAGGAGAG
>NC_087173.1:9095485-9107985 GCF_035594125.1 Scylla paramamosain
TTTTCCACTCATTTTCTCCTCCACTCTCACCACCACCACCTCCTCCTCCTCCTCTTCCTCCTCCTCCTCCTCCTCCTGCTAACAATCATCTGGAGGAAAATAAATAGAGAGAGGAAAGGAAAGGAAAGAAAGAAAGGGAAACAAAGAGAGTCCTGGGTTTTGACTTTTGCACGGCTTCAGTCAGGCGGTGAATTTTCTCCTTTCTTTTATCTTTATTATGGCTACGAGCGTATCATCAAGGGAGGCAGAAGGAAGGGGGGGGGAGCGAAGGGGAATAGGGGAAGGTTGGAGGCAGAACGGGGGCACCTTTTGGGGAGACGAAGGAAGGGGGTTTTGGGGAAGGGTTGTTGAAAGGAAGGTTGTGTTGGTCAGGGCTGTGGTTTGGGGTCTAGTCGGGTTCTGAGGGTCAAGGGACTGATTTAGGGATCTGGGGTGTTTTTAGGAAGGTTCTGGGAGGTGTGAAGGCAATGTATCAGGAGTGTGGGGAGTTTTAGGTGTTTTTTTTTGATGGGGGGAGATGCAAGTTGTGTTTATTTGGGTTTTAGGTACCTGTGGGGCAGTTTTAGGGAGTTGGGCACAGTTTTTGGGAGTTGGGCACAGTTTTGGGGAGTTGGGCACAGTTTTGGGGAGTTGGGCACAGTTTTAGGGAGTTGGGCACAGTTTTGGGGAATTGGGCACAGTTTTGGGGAGTTGGGCACAGTTTGGGGAGTTGGGATAATTTTAGAGGGGGTTGGAGTACAGGTTTGGCGGGGTATTGGTTTTGGGGAGCTGATCAAACAGTTTTACTAATCCGGAGGTGTTGTTCTGCTTAATGGGAATTTTGAGGAGATAGGAAGATATTGCAATACTTAAAAAAACTCAAGATTGCATCCCCTCCCTTTCTCCATTTAAGGAAACACGAAGATTGAGGGATTGGTTTGATTATATAGCGGCGCAGCATCGTGGTCATATGGCGCCGCTGCAAAGCATCCAGAGCAACAAAGATGGCAAGTTAAGATATTGATATGAAAACAAAATTGTGGTATGGTAAAAATATATTAAAAATTACTAAAAATGGGAATATGTAAATGGAATTGGGATGAATCAACGGGGATACTGTTCTGGTTAACGGGGATTTTGACGAGACAGAAAGATATAGTAAGAGAAAACCCCATTTTACATCCTCCTCTCTTCTCTTGTTAAGGAAACGTGAAGACCACCTGAAGAATAAGTATTGGTAGTAATGACGGTTCCAATTTCCAACCCCGCGCGAGTGAACCAAACCGGGGCGAGGCGGAGCGAAGTGAACCCAATTACCTGTCTGTCCCTTTTTACCTGGCTGTACGGACGCAAAATGGCGGTCATTCAGTAACATGATTCCCGTGAACTCACACAAATTGCTCGTTTTTCTCCCCTCCATACGTGACTTCCGTATCTTCCCAAATTGCGTCACACTGGTACCATTATTCCAACTATTCCCTCAGTAATTAGTGTTCAGTTTCCATTTATACAGAAATAGGTAAGTTGCGTCACATTGCCATCGTTATTCATGTTCTTTCGTCACACTCTCGTATACTTTTCTTTGGTTGACATAGTGATTACGTAAGAAAGAGACATTCTTAACCTACCTATACATAAAACAGGTAATGCGTTTTGTTAATTAAATGTCCTCCTGAAAACCTAATTAAGAGAAAATTGATAATAAATAAAGCAAGTTTTCAAAATAGTTAATAAAAAAAAAAAACCTACCTGATAAAAATAAGGTGATAAGAACATTCCTATATTCACACTTATGATAAATTCAGATAAGCATTTAAGAGCTGACGAAAACAAAAAATCCGAATTTCACACTTACAATTTTGAAGAATTTAATTAAGTAAAAGTGCAAAAACATTCCCCAACTCAATGTATTCACCAAACTGCAGAAACACACGTGCAGTTTTGAAGAATTTAGATAAAGATGCACATTTCTCTCACCCACCCATTGTATCCACTAACTCTAAAAACACACTTACAGTTTTGAAGAATTTAGATAAAGAAGCACATTTCTCTCACCCACCCATTGTATCCACTAACTCTAAAAACACACACTTACAGTTTTGAAGAATTTAAGTATAGGTGCGCAGTTTCCCTTCCCCTTCCCCTGTGTACGGGACAAACGCTAGACACGCATTGCTATCACACTTACATCAGCGCTGTTATGGAACACAACACAACTATCAGATCCTGACACTCACACACAGCAGAGATCAGCAAGATTAGGAAAAAAAAATTAGATAGAAATGTTTTTCCCTCCCCTTCACTATACACGTAATCATGCACAACTTTTATAATCTGGCGTAACGAACACTGCATTTGCTTATGTCATATTATATACTTGTTTTTCTGAGCTTTATAGAAAATGTAGTTGATTATTTGTCATGTTTCGTTCATTTCTCGAGTTTCAAGAGAAGAGAGTCGTGTTTTATCGCTACTTTTTTGTTTGTATTCACTTTTCTAGATTTGCAAAAGCATTTCGTATTATATTTTCAGTAATAATTTCTTGCTCTGTTCCATTTCTCGACTTTCACAAAAATTTTCAGACATTATCAACTTTTACTCCTATTATTATTCTACGCTTCAATTCACTCAATTTCTCGAGTTTTACAAGAATTTTCTCCCATTATTAGCAAATTTTAGATTTATCATTATATTTCTATTCCTCTGCTCAGTTAATTTCTCGCGTTTCAATATAAACCTGACAACAAAACCAACACACAGCTTCCTCCACTCCCAGCACGAACACTTCCACGCAAGCTTCCACACGACGCAATCCCTCACAGGTGTTGCACAGGTGTTCCCAGGTGAGGGGGAGGTGGAGAACAGAGTGGAGGGGGTGGGGAGGAACGTATAGTCACCACCAACACCACACAGCATTACACATCACAACTTACACTTTATTTTTTTTTATTACTACCTCATCTTTGCTTATATCATCATTATTTTCTTTATTTAGTCACTGGCACTTTGCTTCATCACCATCACTACTATTATTGGCTATCATCACCACTCATTCGTATTTCTAGAGCTCATCATAATCGTCATCATCACTTTTTGCCCCATATTAGCATTTTTTCCTTTTATCTAGTCACCATTTTTTCTCTCTACGTCATCACTATTACTCGCATCACTACAACTCTCCAACACCACCACCATCACCACCATCCCCACTGCCCACATCACTACATAACCAGTATTTATTTTACATCACCCACTGTCACCATCACTTCACAATGCAGAGTTCCTTCAGCCGCCATCCGTTTCACCATCACACTTACTATTATCAAAATATTCACCATTAATGCCTTTACCACTGCACGCCTCAATCACCATGCACACTTTTCAGTCATCATTTCGGTATAAAAATTTCATGGCACTAGTTTATTTCACGACTCGAGGCACTGGTGTCACTAAAACGGGGGTGCCAGTCAGGAGTGCCAATGTAAATCTGACTTTGGCACTTGAGTCTGACACCTTCTATGGCACAAGGGTGATCTGAGTGTCTCTGTGCCACCCTATGCTTGTGATCTGACTCTTATTGGTCTTATTTCTTTGCTTCAACAGGATATAGATTTTTTTTTCTTTTTTTCTGGCACTTTTTTTTTTTTTGCGTGTGATTTTGAATTCAGGTTCTTTTCATTCAAGTTTTGTCACGTTTTCAGAGGTACAAAAGGATGGCCTATCTGTCTTCAGGTCTTCCCATCTCTCTCTCTCTCTCTCTCTCTCTCTCTCTCTCTCTCTCTCTCTCTCTCTCTCTCTCTCTCTCTCTCTCTCTCTCTCTCTCTCTCTCTCTCGTGTGTGTGTGTGTGTGTGTGTGTGTCGCCGGTCAGACTAATTGCTGTTTATATTGACTTTCATTATGTTTTACCTTTCCCGTTTGTGTGTGATGGTGATTGGAGAGGCGATGATGGTGACTGCCCCCATATAAGCAACGGCGAGGGCGGCAGTGATGGTAGTGGTGACTGTGATGGTGGAGACGAGGAATGGGGAGGAGAGAGGGGAGGATAATCAGGACTGGAGGGGAGAGGAGGGAAGGGGAGAGCACTGGTGTCGTAACTTGACCTGGCTTGTGTTAGATCACCTTGTCTGTTTCATTCACTGGCCCGCGCACACGCACCTACACACACACAAACACACACACACACACACACACACCCACACAAGACTCATGACCTCCAGGGAGTCACATGTACACACGTACACACACTACACCCCCGCAACAGCGGAGCACGTGAGGCGACACGCGGGCGACACTTTACGTGACACTCGTGCATATCCCCATGTCACCTGCGCGTCACCAGGTGAGTGGCGGACGAGCACCTGACGTGGCAATGACAAGCGATGATAGGTAGACACACAGGTAGATACAGGTGAGGAAAGATACACGCCAAGACGCACTCCTTACTCGACGCACTCTCACTCAGCGCCGCCTCACCGCCACAAGTCACCGCCAACACCAACACTTCACGTCTGGTTCGCGCTGGCTGGGTGGAGGCACACACCGCCCCTCGCGCCAGCCCGCCAGCCACTGAGCCGCCTCCAACCTTCCTCCCTCGTCCCTACCAGTTCAGCCCTCCCCGGCAGCCAGAGCAGCCACCACCCCTCGCGCCGCACTCAGCCAGCCAGTCCATGCTCGCTCTCAAATATCCCGCTGTTTCTACTTTTTTTTTTTTTTTGCTGGTTTTATTTTGCATTGCGTTGTGTCATCGGTCGCTACATCAATAAGGGTGAGTAGCCGGTGGTTGCCAGGACCCTCCGCTCCCTCCTTCACCCCGTCTCTCCCCTCTCCCTGCCCCTTCCGCGCCCCCAACAGTCCGCGGGAGTATGTCATCTGTCGTAAAATGTGTCAGCTTGTTTGTGCAGTGTAACAGAGAGGCCATCCATCACCCTTGCCTCCGCGCAGTACACAAGCATCATCGGGTAACAGCAAACACACACACACACACACACACACACACACACACACACACACACACACACTCACACACCGTCCACACCCATGTTCCTTTCACCCAAACGCGCACCCAAGCTTCCCTCCCACACACACACACACACACACACACACACACACAAGCCTCCCTCAACACACTGGCCCTCTTACCACGGTTGTCTTATCTCAGTATGACCTGCAGACCCTCCTTCTGGAGCGCTACCAGACCACACAACGCCACCCTCCCTGCCCCTCCCTCCATTCCCTCCCTTCCCTGCCTCGTCTTCCCTGCCTCTCATCTTCCATCCCATCTCCCATCACTCTCTCTCCACTCTTACTTTCCTTCTCCTCCTCCTCCTCCTCCTCCTCCTCCTCCTCCTCCTCCTCCTCCTCCAGCACGCAACCTTAGCCCATTACGAAGAAAACGGAACAAGGCGCAATTGGCAGCCCACAGAAATTACTGGCCCTCCCTCAGGCGGCTCCTCCACATTTATTAGCGACTCCTCCACGCCCTTACGCAACTGGACACCTCTAAATGCCTCCTCACGTCCTCCTACCTGGCAGAATAATGGGCGGGTGGAGTGAGGCGCCACGCAGCAGCCCAGCTTTCTTCTACGCCTTCAGGAGAAAATATACTACTACTACTGCTACCTTCTCTTGTTTTATCATTGTCGCTGTTCCTACTTCAGCGCATTCAAAAGGGATCTCTCTCGTCTGGTTTGTGATATATATAATTATTTACTTGAGTTGTTGATAAACTATATAAAATCACGGGAAAAGAAGAGAAAAGGTGGAGAAGACAAAGAAGGGTAACAACAACAAGAACAAAATACCAGAAAGCAAAATCACAAATCCAAAACAGAAAGAGAGAGAGAGAGAGAGAGAAGAAAAAAACTACGCCACTCAGACAGAGAGAAAAAAAAAAGGTAACTAAAGAATGAAATAAGAATCCCCCCCCCAACAAAAAAAAAAAAAACATCTAAACGAACGAAAGCAAGAGGGAAGGAAATAAAAAATTACCCTAATCTAATCTAACCTAACCTAACCAGGAGATGAAATAACAAGAGGAACGTACGAATCATAAAGGAAGAGGCACGCAATCAGTCGATCAGAACTCAGAACAACGATAAACAAAACCCTTGACGTGGCCCTTTGGTTCATGACGTCACTAGAGGGGAGAGAGAGAGAGAGAGAGAGAGAGAGAGAGAGAGAGAGAGAGAGAGAGAGAGAGAGAGAGAGAGAGAGAGAGAGAGAGAGAGAGAGAGAGAGAGAGAGAGTTTGTGTGTTTAGTAAGTAAATATAGACGGAAATACTTAGACTAATAATCATTATAATATCTATGCTTAAAAAAACCGAGAGAGAGAGAGAGAGAGAGAGAGAGAGAGAGAGAGAGAGAGAGAGAGAGAGAGAGAGAGAGAGAGAGAGAGAGAGAGAGACGTACTCAGAGAGGAGAGAACAGCACAAAAGGAATGTGTGTGTGTGTGTGTGAGAGAGAGAGAGAGAGAGAGAGAGAGAGAGAGAGAGAGAGAGAGAGAGAGAGAGAGAGAGGGTACTGGTATATATCTTAACCATAACAGGGTGAGGAGTTGGCGGTGTTTGCATAGCTGGGACGGACTTTCTTGCCAGTTATTGTTTTCTTTCTTCCTTCCTGTGTTTTGTCATTGCTTGCTTTGTTTGCATACAAAAATGCTGCCTTGTGTTTAGCTTTTCTTTTTAATTTTTACTACGTTGTTGGTGTGAGAGGGTATAGTTTCTCTCTCTCTCTCTCTCTCTCTCTCTCTCTCTCTCTCTCTCTCTCTCTCTCTCTCTCTCTCTCTCTCTCTCTCTCTCTCTCTCTCTCTCTCTCTCTCTCTCTCTCTCTCTCTCTCTCTCACACACACACACACACACACACACACACACACAAAAGGAATTTTTAAACAGAAGCTATGCTTTAGGACAATTACAACGTCATTTAGCGCCATTTCAACGCCAATTTTAAGCTATTTCAAGCCGTTTATCGTAATTTTCCTTACTACGTCGTTTCACTTCACTAAACAAACCTGCACTACTTAAACTACTGCAGAAAAAAAAGAGAACAATACACGATGGGAAAAAGACAATATAACAAAAAAAATACATATATATATATATATATATATATATATATATATATATATATATATATATATATATATATATATATATATATATATATATATATATATAAAGAAAAACAATACTCTACATCTATTACTTTGTCGAGGGTGGATCTTCAGGTAAAAGGGAAGCATGATCTAATTAACTTCTCACCTGCACCGCGTCACGTCCACCCAGGTAGAGTAATTAATGGTTCTTTGTTACCTGTCCTACACCATCGCTAAAAATACTTGCGCACAGGTGAGTGAACGGCGGTGAGTGAACTAGAGGTAAAGATAAAAAAAAAAGACAAAAATACAAAGGAAATGGAGATAAAGGAGTTAATAGCGAAAGAAAAACAAAATAATGAAGAGGTAAACAGAAAGAAGGAGTTTGTAGTAGTACAAAATGAACATAATAAAGGGATGGAAAAATAAAAATGAAATCAGAGAAAAAAAAACAAGAAGGGATGAAAAGTTAAAGGTGTCATGAACTGGAGATAAAGAGAAAACAAAGAAAAGAACGAAGGAGATAAAGATAAAAAAAGATAACAAGAGAAGATAAGATAAAAACAGAGTAATGAAGAGGTAAAGAAAAAGAAAGAATTAGTAGCAAAAATAAGTAAAATTATGAGATAAAATAAAAGAAAAATACGACTTTTATAGCCAAACTGAAGAAATGGAACGAAAACGAAAAAGAAAAAGAAAAGAAGAGAAACACACAAACACACACAAAAAAAAGAAAAACAAAATCAGAGAGGAGAGAAGGAGATCAAAAGGAAGAAGACAAAACATCTTCATGACACGGGTTGTAAATTTCGTAGGATCTCGCTGTAAATGATCCTTATATATCCTTCGGCTCCTTGGTTCATGTCCTGCCCGGGATTCGAACCTCTGTGACTACCTGAGGATCAAAGAGGGCAAGGGACTCGATTCTATGTCATCTTCAGGAATCTTCAGGAGATCCTTACCCTGGGGAACGTCTCGGGAAATCTGGGGAAGTCTAGGAAAAATCTAAGGATATTTTGGGGAAATCTGGGGAAATCTGGGAATATCTGGAGGAAGTCTAGGGGAAATCTGGGAAATGTGAGAAAATCTGTGAAAATCTGGGGAAATCAAGGGATATCTGTGGAAAATCTGGGGGAAATTTAGAAAAAACTGAATATCTAAGGAAAATCTGGAAAAGAGGTTTGAGAAAAATCTGGAAAAAATTGAGAATATCTATGGAAAATCTGGGGAAAATCTGCGAAAGTTTGGGAAATGTGAGAAAAATCTGGGGAATCTGGGTAGGGAAAAATCTGGAAAACTCTGGGAAAATCTTTGAAAAATGTGAAAAATATTATCCACTCTTCATCTCGACCTCTTTCCTTCCCTTTCTTATCTCCCTCCTTTCATCTTTCTTCTCCTTCATTTCCTCCTTTTTTCCTCCTTTTTTTCCTTTTTTCTTTGTCCGAGTCATTGTTATTGTTTCCTATTGTGTTTTCTTTCCCTTCTTTATCTTTTTATCTACTCTTTACTTTCTCTTTAACCCTTTTACCTCTTTTATTTTATCTTATATTGCTTATTTCTTTGTTTCCTTATTTTTCCTTTTTTTTTCTTCTTCCTTTTTCTTCTAACAATTTCCTCTTCGCTTCATTCCCTTCATTTCCTTCCTTCTTACCATAATTTCCTCTTCCTCTTCTTCCTTTCTCTCCATCTTTCCATCTCCTCTTCCTCCACTTTCTCTTCCTCCTCCTCTTTCTCCTCCTCTTCTTCCTCCCTTCTTATCTCCAGCCTTTCATCTTTTTTTTCTCTTTGGCTCCGTATTATTGCTCTTGCTATTTTTACCCCTCCTTTCTTTATTATCTTTTCTTTCTTATCTCTCTCTTTGTGTTCGCCATATTGTTTCTCCCTCTGTTTCTACTTTCTTTATCTTTTTTCTTTATAGTATTGTTTTGTTTATCGTTTTTTTTTCTATTTTCTCTTCTCTTTCTCTTCTTTTCTATTTCTTCTTATATGGCTATGATTATTTGTTGTTTTCTCTCTCTTTGTTTCTTTATTCTATCTTTTTTTATTTTGTTTTATTAATTTCCTTTCACTTCAATTGTCTCCTTCCTTAAATCTCCTTAACTTCTTATTCTTCCTTCCTCTTATTCTCTTTCTTTCTTCATCCCTCCTTTCCTTTTCCTTCTCTTTTTTTCTTCTTTTTCTCTATGATGTTCTTTACACTTTTACTTATTTTGTCTTTCTTCTTATACTTCCTTGATTACTTATTCTTCCTTCCTCTCTTCCCTCCTTCATTCTTCTATTCGTTCTTCCACTTCCTCTCTCTTATTTCTTTCTTTTTCTCCTTTATTTTACACTTTCTTATATTGCAAATTTCCTTTCTATTTCCGTAAATATCCTTCACTTTCTGTTATTCCCACTCCTCTTCCTCCTCTTCCTCCTCCTCACCACCAGTACCATCACCTCCTCCTCCTCCTTCTCAACTTACAACCCACCTCCACATCCTCCTCCTCTTCCTCCTCCTCCTCCTCTTCCTCCTCCACCTCCTCCTCCACCTACTCCTCCTCCTCCTCCGCATCAAGTCTGAATAGAACTCTGACCTAGAAATAAACCAAATCGATCCGGGTCAAAACAGTGCTTTGCAACGCCCCTCCTTCTCTTCCCCCTCCCTTCCCCCTCCACCCCCTTCCCAGGCTTATTTTCCCTCGCTTTTCCTCGCTAATGGAAATACGGGAGGTGCTGGAGTCTGGCTTCTCTTTGTTATGATAAGTACAAGGTGCCTCGACTGCGTCATTTCCACTTTTCCTCTTTTTTTTTCCTTTATTGTTATTTTTTTCCATATTTTTTCCTTCAGTTTGTTGGTGATTTTGTATTTTTTCATTTAATTCCTTGGTTTTATTTTTATATCGTTTTTATCTCCTTTTCATTTCACCTTTATTATTATTTTCTTCCGTTTTTTTCTTTTTTTCTTTTTAGGTTGGTTGGTTGTTTTTATTTCCCTTTCCTTCCTTCATTTTATTCTCATATCTTCCTTCTTTCCTTCACGCTGCTATTCATCTCGTCCATTCCTTCATTTCCTTCCTATCCTTCTTTCCTTTCTTGTTTATTCTTACGCTTTGATATTGGTTCTCTCATTCTCTTCTCTTCTCTTCTTCATTATTCTGTTCTTTTCTCTTCGTTTTTCTTTTTTTTTCGTTTATATTTATTTCCATATTTCCTCCTCTTTCCTTTATCATTACCCTCATTTTTTTTCTATTGTTGTTCGTTTCTCTCTCATTCCTTCTTTCATTCCTTCACGTTATCATCTTCATGTCTTTTCCTTTTCTTCACTTTGTTATCGATTTGTCTTTCCCATTCATTCATTTAATTTACTTTTTCTCCTCCCGTCTTTTTTTTTCTTTCTCTCCTTTCCTCCACTTCGTTATTCATCTGTCGTTTCTATTCCTTCATTCTACGTTCTTCTTATCATTTTGTCCCTTCTTTTTCTTTCTTTTTTGTCCTGTTCTTTCTTCTTCACTTTTTTCTTCTTTCTCTACTTCCTCCTACATTTCTCTTCAAGTAAATATCTGTTTCTCCTTCCTCTTCATTCTCTTATTATTCTACTTTCGTCTCTCCTTCCTCCATCTCCTTCTTCTCTATCTCTCTCCTTCCTCATCCTCCTCCTCCTCGTGCCTTTCATCTTATTCATATGTTGGCCTCCTCTCTCTCTTCTTCCTTCCTCCTTCTCCTCTCTCCTCTATCCCTCCTCCTTACTCTCCTGTCTATCTCTCCCTCCTCCTCCTCCTCCTCCTCCTCCTCCTCCTCCTCTTTGATCCTCCATGCCTCTTGTATGACCTCCACCTCCAGTAGCTATCTGTCCCCCACCCAGACCCCCTTTCTCCCTTCCTTTCTTCTCCCTCTCTCCTCTGCCTCCCTCCTCTCCTTCCTCTCACTCTCTCTTCAGCTACTTGGTAAGGCGCCAGGAATTTCACACAGCGGTAGGTAGTGCATGAAAACTTGTCCCCCTGAACTGAAACCTCAAGGAATTGTAAGAAGAGAGGGAGAGAAATAGAGAGAAAAGAGAAGTAAAGTAAGATGAACTGAAAAACTGGTATTGTAAAAAGGAACCGAGTAACAGGGAAATTATGTAAAAAGAACCGAGAAATAGGGAAATTAAGAAAGAGGGACCGAGTAACAGGGAAATTAAGAAAGAGGAACCGAAAAAACAGGGAAATTAAGAAAGAGGACCCGAGAAACAGGGAAATTAAGAAAGAGGAACCGAGTAACAGGGAAATTAAGTAAGAGAACCTGAGAAACAGGGAAATTAAGTAAGAGGAATAGAGAAACAAGGAAATAAAGAGAGGAACCGAGAAGGAAAAAAAGAAATTAAGTAAGAGAAACCGAAAAACAGAGAAATTGAGAAAGAGGAACCGAGAAACAGGAAAATTAAGTAAAAAAAAAACCCGAGAAACAGGGAACAAGTTGATACTAAAAATAAATAAATAAATAAATAAATAAATAGATATATTCTAAAGCAAGTGTAAATAAGATGAACAGTTATTCTTCCACTTCTGTTATAAAGTACGTAACAACAACAACAACAACAACAACAACAACAACAACAACAACAACAACAACAACAACAACAACAAAAACAATGACAACAAAAACAACAGCAACAATAATAATAAAGATGATAATAATAATAATGATAACAATAACAATAACAGTAACACATCTAGTACTCACAACCACACATGCAGCCTTGTACGAGTTCACTCTATTACCGTACCTGGAATAGAAGGAAAAATAGATAAGTAAATAAACAAGCAAATAAACTAAAAACACACGGCAAAGTGTATAAAGGAGGCCAAGAAAAGAAGGAATAAAGAAGCAGAGATAAAATGAAATAAAAATAAAGCAGAAGCAGAAGCAGAGATAAAATAGAATAAAATGAAATAAAAGTGTATAGAAGCAGAAGCAGAGATAAAATAACAATGCGAGTAAACGAGGACAAGATAAGGAAGAATAAAGAAGAGGAGATGAAATAAAGACAAGATGAACAAACAGATAAAAAGAAAAAAATGTAAGATAAGAAGATAAACTAGATAAATACATAAATATACAAGCAAATAAGCTAGAAATAAGAAAAAAAAACACAAACACTTAAATGACAAATAATGATGATGATAATAACAACAAACAAACAAATTTACAAACATAAAACACGGAAGACAGGCGCACAAACAAACAAAAAAAACAAAAAACAAATAAAAACGTAAAACGAAAATAAATTAATAAAAAAATGATAATAGACAAACAAACTTACAAACACAAAAAAAAACGGAGGACAGAAATACAAACTAAAAAAAAAAAAAAGAAAGGAAAAGAAAACAAATAAATAAATAAATAAAAAGAAAATTAAACGAGACAGAAGATAAAATAGGCCAGTATAACAGAAGGGCGCGGCA
>NC_087173.1:9120485-9132985 GCF_035594125.1 Scylla paramamosain
CCTTCACATGTCCTTCACGATCCTACGTACATGGATCCTTCGCCTGACACCGCTCCTTCATTGTTCTTCATCTCAGGCAAATACTTCATTCCACTAGAGGATCCAATAACCAACTTTCAAACTCCTTCACATATCCTTCAGGACTTCAACAGGAATCCCTCAAGGTTATACAAGTATCCTTCAATAAATATTACTCACTTAGTGGCCTGTGGGCGATTCATTTTCTAACATTCAATATCCATCCTTTCAAATTCCATCCCGTATCCTTAAGGACTTCATTAGTTATCCTTTGACATCCTACGAAAATTCATCAGCTTATACAATTTGTTTCCACTAGAAATTCTTATTAATACATTTCACATCAGGCCTACACGTGGCAGTCCCTGTATAAAGCATGCCTCTTATTTCCACTTATCTTCTTATCTTCTTCACCCATAAGCTTGTGTAATCTTTTAAAACTTCCTATTCTACTCCGAGACAAAAAAAAAAAAAATTACATCATGCACCTCTTTTGACCCTCTTTGCACTCACCTCACCTGGCGACGTCATTACCATTTTCCCCTCAGGTGTGATAGGTTCTTAATAGCGCCTCATTTGTGTTCCTTTGCTCTACATCTTTTCTTCATTCATTTTTCTCCTATCCCTCTCTCAGTTCTTCTAATGTTCTATGTATACTTTTCTTCTATTTCTACCTCCCTTCCTTCTTCCATTCTATCTCTTCTAAATAATTCTGCAACTAACTCTATACTCCTTTCTAGTCCTCCTCCTCCTCCTCCTCCTCCTCCTCCTCCTCCTCCTCCTCCTCCTCCTCTATCTACGTCTTCTCACTTCTCTCAATAAGTTAGATAGTGTAGTCCAACAAATAACCCTATATGAACTAACATATTTGCTACTTGTTTGTTTTCCCCTTTGTGCTCCTTTATCCTCCTCCTCCTTCTCCTTCTCCTCCTCCTCCTCCTCCCCAACCTCAGTAATATGGACTGGCGCGCCTTGCTTCAGTGTCTCGCCCGTATTGGAGTCTCGGTCCTTGACGTTCCATAATGAGCAATGTTTCTTGTGAAGGTGATGAGTGTGGTGGTGGTGGTGGTGGTAGTGATGAAATAAGGAAAAGGACAAGAAGGAGGTGGACGATGAAAATGGAGATGGAGAAAGAATGAAGTCAAGGAGGAGGAGGTGGAGGAAAAACGTCATTGAGAAGGAGGTGGAGGTAAAAAATGAAGTCGAGAAGAAGGTGGAGGAAAAACGTGTAATTGAGAAGGAGGTGGAGGAAAGAATGAAGTCAAGGGAAAGATGGATTAAAAATGGAGACAAGAAGAAGGTGGAGGAAAAAATGAAGTCGAGGAGGAAGTGGAAGAAAATGGAATAGGGGATGAAATGGAGGAGGATGAAGAGGAAGAGGACACCAAAAAGGAGGAAACATAGGAAGAGGACAAGGAAGAAGAGAATGAATATAAAGAGGACAAGGGAAAAAGAGGATGAAGAGAAAATAAAAAGGAAAAAAGAGACAGAACGACGTGGAAGAGGACGAGAAGGAACGAAAAGGGAGCAGGAGGAGGAGGAAGGAGAAGAAGAGGATGAGGAGAAATAAGAGCTAAGGTTAAAAAGAAAGAGAAATATGATAAAGAAAAAGAGGAAGATAAGAAGAAAATGATAAGAACGAGGAAGGAAGACTAGGAGGAAGACGAATACTATGACGAGGAAGAAGAGGAGGAGAAAAATGATAAGGAGGAGGAAGAGGCCAAGGAGGAAGGGTATTCAAGTTCTGGGAAGCCTTGAAGTATTTAAGTTCAGAAATTACACTTTTGTCATTGTAATTCGTAATAGCATAATGCCTTACAATATTCTAAGTAATGGGAAAAATATTACGTTTTTTTCTAATGCAATATTCCTATTATTAAATTATTATTGTACGTAACAGGGGTAATTTTGATAAGTGTCGTATTTTTTTTTTCATATATTTTACTTTCTTTATTGAATTTTTTCTTTCCTTTTCTTAAGTCTTATCGTTATCTTCCTTTTTTTCCTTCCTTCTTTCCTTCTACTGTCTTACATTATTCTCCTACAGTTCTTTTTTATTCTTTCGCTATTTCCCTACTCCATTTCTATTTCTTTTCTTTAACACTTTTCCTCCATTTATCTTTTTTTCTCTTCTTATCCTATTCCTTATCTTTCTCTTTATTTCCCTCCCTTTATCTTCTTTTTTCCTTTTTTTATCCTCCATTAGTCTCTCATTTTCTTCCTCTCCATTTAACCTCCTCTTCCGTCTGTCTTTCTTATCTTTCATTACTCTTTACCCTATTTCACTCCTTTAGTCTTCTCCTTAAACTCTGCCTTACTTCTTACTCTCCTCTACTTTAATCTCCCTCTCCCTTACCTCCCTCTCTCCTACTCCCTTTAGTCTTTATTTCTTATTCTCCTTTACTCTCTTACTCTTTAACCTTCCTCGTCTTTTGCCCGTTAAGAGAGAGAGAGAGAGAGAGAGAGAGAGAGAGAGAGTTAACACATTGTGGTAAATGTATAAGAGGTTTCGTGATTTCGTATACCAAATCTTCATAAACATCGAATGAGGGGAGCGTGACTACACACACACACACACACACACACACACACACACACACACACACACACACACACACACACGGGGATTATGTTCAAGCGAGGTGGGAGGAAAAAGAAGGAAGACTTGGCTGTGTGTGTGTGTGTGTGTGTGTGTGTGTGTGTGTGTGTGTGTGTGTGTGTGTGTGTGTAGCGATCAGTCATAAGCCGGTGCAGGGAAGCGAAAAATGCGATGTTTACCTGGTCACGGCTCAGCAAACACTACCTTCTGAGCATCGCCCGTCCATTTGAAACATTGCCAATTGTAGAAACGTAGGACTGTAGGAAAAACCGTGTCTCTATCCTCCACTCACTGGCCTGGTATGCCCTCTCACTCACGCCTTTCCGGTGCTAAGGAGCGTGTGAGAGTGTGTGAGAGTAGGGTGAGGCTTCTGGCATCTACAGCATAGACCCACACACACACACACACACACACTAACGTCCCGTCGGCATGTTTCAGTGATATCAGCAGCCTTATCTGCGACTCAATCCTGATAACACGGCACTATGAACAACCCCCATCACACTTCACTTAACAAACACCACAAATACTCAAGATGCCACAAAGCTCCACTTTTCACCACAAGCACATTTCCCACACATGATCCACGAGTTGTGACAAGCACACGCACTTCAGCTCACTCACGTACTGACAGTCTGACACGCACCACCGCACGCGTTCAAACTGCAATGGGGACTAATTTTTCACAGCTACGTCACATCTACGCTACTTATATCACTGCACAGGTACACAGCAGGTGAGAAGACACAGGTATAGCCGGCAGGTGTTCCCGCGGGCGCATGTGTCGCACGCACCTGTCGCCCCAAGACTGAGTGGCGGGGAGAGGACTGGGCCGGGGCGAGTGAGTCAGGCAGGAGGGGTAGATGGCGTCCAGGTCGAGAGTGAGAGTGGGCCGACCTCTCTCCCCCCTCTCCCACACCCGGATCTCCCTCCCTCTCCCTCCCTTGGGCCGGTTCTCTCTCTCTCTCTCTCTCTCTCTCTCTCTCTCTCTCTCTCTCTCTCTCTCTCTCTCTCTCTCTGCGGCATCAAAACTCACCTTAATTTGATTAGTAGGCTGAGTATAAAGGTGAATATAATGCCCCCCACGGCTTTTGAATTTCACAATAAGTTTGGGGCCTCATTTTTTTCCGTTTTTTCTCCCTCTTTTGCTCTCCCCGATGGTGTTTGACTACCGTACTTCTCGTTTCTGGACCTCTTGTTGTTTTGTCTTCCGTTGTATAAATATTCCTTGGTATATATTCCTATCTCCTCCTCTTCTTCCTAATTTTCCGCCTCTTCTTCCTAATCCTCCTCCTCCTCTTCCTACATGAGGGTATGAGGAAGATAAGAGGGAGTGGATAATCTGGCTAATAAATAATTTTTAAGTATTTTTAGACACACTGATGGACGGGAAAAGTTTGTGTGTGTTTGTGTGTGTGTGTGTGTGTGTGTGTGTGTGTGTGTGTGTGTGTGTGTGTGTGTGTGTGTGTGTGTGTGTGTGTGTGTGTGTGTGTGTGTGTGTGTTGCGGTCAATATCCTACCCTAACCTCACTTCCGTTGGGCAAGGCAAATATGAGGAAGAGGAGAGGAGAGGAGAGGAGAGGAGAAGTGAGGAGAAACGAGAGGAGGAAGGAGGAAAGGAGGGAGATGGAGGAAGGAGAGTCAAGAGCTGTGTGTGTGTGTGTGTGTGTGTGTGTGTGTGTGTGTGTGTGTGTGTGTTTAATATGCCCGTACATACGTTAAAGAAAGTTTTAATAACCCCAAAGATTCACAGAGAGAGAGAGAGAGAGAGAGAGAGAGAGAGAGAGAGAGAGAGAGAGAGAGAGAGAGAGAGAGAGAGAGAGAGAGAGAGAGAGAGAATCTAGACACCCGCAAAAAAGGCAAAATAAAAGAGAGAAAAATAACAGAAAACGCAAAAATGATCATTATCACTACTATTATTATTATTATCATTACTATTATTATTATTATTATTATTACTATTATCATTATTGCCGTTATTATCATCATTATCATTATTATTGTTATTATTGCTATTAGGAGAGTTAAGGACAACAGGAACCCACAGAAGGATATATACCAGAGTCCTTAATTCCCGTGATTAGAGGCATTGATCGGAGGGAAGCAGGAGGAAGCAGGAGGAAGCAGGGAAGACAGTGCTATCCTGAAGGAGGCGCAGAAGGAGGAGGAAGGGGAGGAAGAAGAGGAAGGGGAAGAGAAGGAGCTGACCAAGAACGGGGTACATTGATTAACCAACGTGTGTGTGTGTGTGTGTGTGTGTGTGTGTGTGTGTGTGCTTCTTCCTGCTAGACATACATACAGGATATTATTAATTATGCTCTCATGTGTTCCGTCTTATGTCTGGTTATGCATTCGAGAGAGAGAGAGAGAGAGAGAGAGAGAGAGAGAGAGAGAGAGAGAGAGAGAGAGAGAGAGAGAGAGAGAGGATGAAGCAAACGTTTGACTTCCCCTAACACTCTCTCTCTCTCTCTCTCTCTCTCTCTCTCTCTCTCTCTCTCTCTCTCTCTCTCTCTCTCTCTCTCTCTCTCACAGGTGAATATAAGACTTTTTTCCCTTCCTTTTTTTCCCTCCAGCAGCTTGTGAGTCTTGGTGTCAATAGGGAGGAAGAGAGGAATGGTGGAGGGGGAGTGAGGGTGATAGGGGTGGGGGGAGAGGCTGGCCTACTCCCCTGCCTGCCTGACCTGCTTCTGTCCTTCCTTTGTGACCTGCCTCCCTGTCACGTCTCCTTCCTTCCTTCCTTCCTTCCTTCCTTCCTTCCTTTTCTGTGTCTATTCTTCTCATTTATGTTTCTATGTTATGTCTGTTTCAATTTCTCTTCATATTTTCCTCCCTTCCTTCCTTCCTTCCTTCTCTTCCTTCTTTCTCTGCCCATGTCTCCTTCTCCCCCTTTCTCTTTATGTTTTGTTTTTCTATTTCTATTTTTCATCTTATTTTCCTTCTTTCCTTCCTTATCTTCCTTCTCCGGCTCTGTCTCCTTCTTTCTCCTATCTCTGTATGTAGTCTGCTTCCATTTCTCTCCTTTCCTTCCTTCCTTCCTTCCTTCCTTCCTTTCTTTTGTGGATTTTTCTCCCCTTTCCAGTCTCAGTGTTTTATCTGTCTGTTTTTATCTATTTCCCTTCCTTTCTACCTTTTAAATGTTTCGTCTTGCTATTTCTACGTTATCCCTCATTCCTTCCTTCCTTCCTTCCTTCCGTGCTTCTATTTTCTCCCCCCTCATCTCTTTCTCTTTCTCTCCCTTTCCGTCCCTCTTTCCACAGTCATCAAAGGGAACAGGAAAAAATTAAAAGCTGGAACAGAGAATAAGTAACGTTTTAAACAATCATATGAATTCCACGGGGAGAGGAAATGACGTCACTAGAATGTTGTTAATAATTGGTGGTGTGTTTGTGATGTTCCTGTGGTGTTCCTAACGAGGCAGGCTGGTGGTGCGTAGTTTGAAGGCACTGGTTACCAAAACTAGGTGTGCCTTGTCCCACTTCATTGTTACCAGTGTCCTTAGTTAACATTCAGGCCAGTGTGGTTGTCTGCATGGTGGGAGAGAGGGAGACGGAGAGAGAGAGAGAGAGAGAGAGAGAGAGAGAGAGAGAGAGAGAGAGAGAGAGAGAGAGAGAGAGAGAGAGAGAATCATCCACCTACCTACCCATCCACCCAACCACCAACACACACACACACACACACACACACACACACACACACACACACACACTACAAAAAAAAAATGCAGTTCAGTTTGCCTTACACATAAAAACACTCCCACTTCTCCCTCTCCAACCCCCTTCTCTCTCTCTCTCTCTCTCTCTCTCTCTCTCTCTCTCTCTCTCTCTCTCTCTCTCTCTCTCTCTCTCTCTCTCCACAGTGGCAGACGGAGGGACACGCCGGCCGCCGCTGACGTAGTGCAAACATCCCCACGTGTTGTTTTTCCAAGCGCTCCTCATGTTTTGGTTCCCGCGGCCAGGAGGTGCAGGCGCTTCGTGGCTCCTGTACACCCAGGCTACAGTCTACTCTGCACCCACGCTACTACTCTGCACTCCATCTACACAATACTTTGCAGTCTGTCCCCACGCTACACCCAACACTGCATTCAGCATCAAGCTACACCCAAGTTAGACTGTACTCTGCACTCAAACAACTACTCTACACTCAAGCTGCACCCTACTCTACACCCATTCTTAAGCTACACCCTACAGCCGTGGTTCTTAAACTCTGCTGCTTTGGTGGTACACTAAAGGATATATCTTGAACTCAGCCCGCGCACCATTCCTGTAGTCAGTGTACAGGGGTACTAAAGGCACGGATATAAGAACACATACGTATCTAGAGAAGTTAGACGTGCACTTTGGTGACAGTCAGGGCGCACAGTCTGTCAATCAATGTCCTACACGTTGCATGCATTCTGTGACGCCCTCAGGAAGAAATGAAAACGGCTTCACTGTATGACTTGAAACTGATTGACTGGTTAAAGAATTGACTGACTGATTGATTGATTGATTGATTGATTGATTGACTGATTGAATTGACTCTGACGCCGCACTGAGGTCATACAGCGCCGAGGAAACAAAGGAAAAGTTTGTGGTTAGCAATTTCACTGGGACTGATAGCCAGGAAATTGAGTTTTCTGCACTTTTCATTAGATGCAAAACAAAATAAAAGATGTTATTAGATTCCGATGTCAGTACTTGAATTTAGTAAAAGAAAATTAGTAAATAAAGTGAATACTCTTGCAAAGTTTAGATCCAGATACTTTGGAAATAATAAAAGCAAAATCTCAAGCCTGGATAAGTAAAATATATACACTCATAAATAAAAAAAAAATAGAAAAATACAAAGGAGAGAGTACAATCTGACCATATATTCAAGAGGAAGGTTTTAATAAAGCTACTCATACACAAACCCCAAGTACGAGTAACTAAGCTAGACAAGACTCCCCTCAAATATTTTATACACGTAAAGAAAACGGGCTATTCTTAATGAAACCACTTCTTTCACGACACAAGAATGGGAGAAATTATACTTGGTTCATGGCTGCTGCTGCTGCTGATGGTGGTGGTAGTGGTGGTGGTGGTCTGGCTGGTAGAAAGGGGGTCTACAGGGGTCCAAGGGGGGTCAGTAGGGGGGCAGGGGACCAAACATGTATTCCAGGAAGGGACAGGAATCTCAGGAGGTCCTAAACACACACACCTTCACCCCTTCTCTCTCTCTCTCTCTCTCTCTCTCTCTCTCTCTCTCTCTCTCTCTATCCCTTTTCCTTCCCTCTGCTCTCCCTTGTGATCCTCTCCCTCCTTCCTCCCTTCTTCCTTCTCTCCCTCCTCTTCCTCCCTTCTCTTTGCTTTCCATAACATCTTCTCCTTCTCTTCCTCCTCCTCCTCCTTCTCTTTCTCTTCTTCCTCCTCCTCCTCCTCCTCCTCCTCCTCCTCCTCTTTCTTTTCTTTTCCTCTTTTTCTTTTCTTCCTATTATTATTATTATTTTTTCTGATGTTTATGTCCCTTCTTTCTCTTCCTCTTATCCTTCCTTCTTTGTCTTCCTTCGCATTTTCTTTTTTTTTCCTTCCCTCGTCTTCTCCTTTTCTTTCTCTTGCCATTATTTATCTTTTTTCTTCTTTCTCCTGCTTCTCTTACTTCTCCTCCTCCTCTTCTTCCTCTTAACTATCTTCCACCTTTCATTCCTTCTCTTCCTGCTATCCCTTCTCCTCCAGTTCCTGCTCCTTCTCTTTCTCTTACCCTTCCTCCTCCTCTTGTTATCCCTCCTCCTCCTCCTCCTCCTCCTCCTCCTCCTCCTCCTCCTTCTCTTCTGTCAATATTCGCTTTGTCCTCTCATATTCCTCATCCCTTCCCTCTTCCGCCTTTATCATCACCCTCATTACACTATTTTTAGCATCACTCTTCTCATTAGTCTAGTTTTCATTGAACATTTCTCCTTTTCCTCCATTCTCTTTTTTTCCCCTCTCTTTAGTTTATTTCCTTCATCTCATTTCTTTGTGTGACATTTTTTTCTCTCATACTTGACTCTCTCTCTCTCTCTCTCTCTCTCTCTCTCGGCAGGGCGAGGTCAAGGTTATAGGTCAAGACAGGTCAAGACGCAGCCTGTATTCGCATAAATGCTTCTTAATTGGCGAGCAAAAAAAAAAAAAAAAAGAGAGAGAGAGAGAGAGAAAAGACGTAGAAAGAAGAGACAAAAAAAAAAGAAGAATTGATGAAAAATGTGAATGAAGTGCTTTTTATTCATTGTGAATTATAATTGAGAAGTAACTGAGAAAATTAATGATTCTTAGCTTTATTATAAACTTTTCTATTGACTTAAAAGATTCGTATCATCTAAAAAAAAGTATTATCGAAATTCACACACAAAAAAAAAAAAAAAATATATATATATATATATATATATATATATATATATATATATATATATATATATATATATATATATATATATATATATATATATATATATATATATATATACAAAAGTAATTCTCAAAAAAAGGGGAGAAAAAAATGATTTCTTAACTACTCAAGAATATATAATCCAAGAATACATTATCAAAATCATTAAAAATATATTCTATACAATAAATTAATCATATTTTCACCCTAAACAAGTAAATTGAATAAACAAACAAATGAATAAACGAATAAATAAACAAATGCCAGTAAACAAGCAGATAAATAAATAAATAAATAAACAAAACAGTCACATATATACGATTATTCACTGACATAACTACAAATAAAATGAAAAAAATCATATATATATATATAAAGAAAAAAAAAAAACTAACTTAACATGCTGCCTTTGAAAACCAACACACCGCCATCCTGAATATGCCCCGGTCAGTTTGCGCGTTTCAGAAATCAGTGTTTGTACAAGTGCGCAAACAGGACCAATATTTGCGTTTTCTGACTGGGACCGGTGAGGCGCGAAGATGACTCGATCCGGGAGGCACACGATGCTTTCCAGGCTGTGTGACTTTTTGAAGGGGGGAGAAGGGTGGGGACGGAATTACAGCGTTGACCTTGACAATGACCTTGACACCAACCCTGGCACTGACTATAGCACTCACTTTGGCACTTTACTTTGACATTGACCTCCGTACTCACTTTGGCACTGACTCTGGCACAGAACCTGGCACTGACCTTGATGCAGCTTCACTCTGACCTTAGGAGTTTCTCTGGCTTTGATGAAACATGGGATATTTTTGCCACGGTCGTTTTCTTTATATTTAAGCAAGTGACAAAAATATGATCGTTGTACAAGAAGGGATGCTTTTGAGATATAAAGATGTGCTGCAAATCAAGACATCGAAGACTTATATTCTGATGGTGGTGATGTGGTGGTGGTGGTGATGGTGGTGGTGGTGGAGAGAGTGGTGGTGGTTAAGTGGAACGTTGTGGGAGATTTGTGGAGGGCAGTGAAGATCATATTGCAGGAAAAGTGGAGGTAAAATTCTGTGGTCCATAGTGACAGTGGAGGAAGATAAGTGGAGTGTGTGGGGAGGTTACTGGAGGACGAAGTGGAGGAGGAAGTGGAGATAAGGTGTGGAATGAATAGGTGTTTCTGAGAAGGGTGGATGAATGAAACACCATTAAAGATAAGGAAGGATTAGTCATGTAGGTCTCTCTTTCTCTCTCTCTCTCTCTCTCTCTCTCTCTGATAAGGATAAGGTAGTTTAGTCATATACTCGTACCTTAGTCTCTCTCTCTCTCTCTCTCTCTCTCTCTCTCTCTCTCTCTCTCTCTCTCTTTCTGGTAAAGATAACAATATTGTAATCTGTTAATTCCACCCTTAATTTTTTTTACACTAACACGTGACAGGACGAAACATTTTAACCTATCTTAGTGTTCCCTTTAGATAGCATTACCTAAACTTCTGCATTCCTTAGCGATGAAGAGAACGAGGAAAAGGAACAAAATATGAACACTAGGAAAAACAAAGGAAGAGCAAATAGTAGGGGACAAAGAAAACTAAACAGCAACACAAGGGAATACAAAGGAAGAGCAAATACTAGAAGGGGCAAAGAGACACAGAAAACTAAACAGCAACACAAGGAAATACAAAGGAAGAATGAATACTAGAGGACAAAGAAAAAGTAAACAGCAACACGAGGGAATACAAAGGAAGAGCAAATTCTACAGGATAAAGAAAACTAAACAGCAGCACAAGGGAAAACAAAGGAAGATCAAATACTAGAGGACAAAGAAAACGGAAGGATTTTACGAGTAGACAACACATGGGGAAAAATAAAGAAGAGAGATGATAGTAAGGATTAATTGCTTAGAGAGAGAGAGAGAGAGAGAGAGAGAGAGAGAGAGAGAGAGAGAGAGAGAGAGAGAGAGAGAGAGAGAGAGAGAGTATTAATAATGACAATGGTTTGATAAGAGGGAATAAGAGGAGGAAGACAAAGAACAGGAGGAGGAGGAGGAGGAGGAGGTAGGCAAGTCAAAACTCATATTTTCATAATAATAAAAGTGAATTAATTAATTTCATTCTGCTAATTACTCTTCTTTTTTTATCAGTGAGTTTTGCGAAGAAAATATTAACCTTAGTCGTTATAATTTGCAGAGAGAGAGAGAGAGAGAGAGAGAGAGAGAGAGAGAGAGAGAGAGAGAGAGAGAGAGAGAGAGAGAGAGAGAGAGAGAGAGAGAGACTATTGAATTTGATAAAAAGAGCATATCCATCTTTTCTTCTTCCACCTCGTTTCCTCCTAAATTGCTTCAGTTTCCCCTAATCTAATTTCCTTCTCCCTCTCTCTTTCTCTTCCTCCCTTCTTCCTTCCCTTCCCTTCTCTCTTCGCTTTCTCCCTCCCTCTCTCTCTCTTCCATTTATCCTTTCTTCTCTCCCTTTCCTTTCTCTCTTCCTTTCTGTCCTCTGTCTCTTCTTTTCTTTCTCTCTTCCTTCCCTCCCTTCCTTTCTCTTTTCCTTTCCTCCCTCGCTCCCTTCCTTGCTCCCTTCTACCTACTCTCCTTTCTCCTCTTCCCTCTTACTCTTTTTCCCTTCCACTTCGCTTCCTACCTTCCTCCTTTCTTCCCTTCCTCTTCGTTTCCTCCCTCACTCCCCTCCTTCTCTCCCTCGTTTTCCCTTTCCCCTTCCTTCCATTCTCTCTTCCTTTCCTTACTCACTCTCCTCCATCCATTCACCTATTTCTCCTCTCCTTTCCTTCCCTTTCTTTCTCCTCTCTCCCCCCACACACACACACCAAACAGGGGTAACTGTGACCCATAAGGAAAGCAAACAGGTCTCCCATCACGTGACCTCTAAAAGCCATCAAAGGGGCAACAAAGGGGGAGGAGGAGGAGGAGGAGGAGGAGGAGGAGGAGGAGGAGGTAGTAGTGGTGGTGGTGGTGGTGGTGGTGGTGGAGGAGGAGGAGAAAGGGTAGAAAGGGGAAGGGAGGAGTAAAATGGATAAAGGGGAAATGCCATTTAGATAGATAGATAAATGGATTGGTAGATAGATAGGCAAGTAGATAGATAGATTGATTGATAGATTAATAGATAGTTTGGTTGATTGATAGCGAATGAATAAATAGCATGACTTGATTTCTCTTTATTATCGCGTTTTATAATTTAGTTCATTATTACCATTACTATTTTATCCCTTAACTATCATTGTATTACAACCAGGAACTTAAGAAATTCCCCCGCGTGGAGGCCGAGCAAAATATTAAAGTGTACCAATGAATTTTGCAAGTTTAACGTTTTCTATTTCAAATGCTGTTTTCAGTCTTTCGTGGGGGACTCGTGTGAATTTCTCCAGTACACTTAACTTACGGATACAATGTCTCTCTTCGTAGGTTTGCTGTTTCTGATTCTGATGCTAAGTATATGATGTGCAGGGTAACAGAGTTGGTTCATAGCACGCACATTTGAGTTAGCTGGTGTCCGGGGATG
>NC_087173.1:9140485-9142985 GCF_035594125.1 Scylla paramamosain
GGATTACGAAGGAGGTTTACGAAGGCAACTAAATTGGCAAGTATGTTTGTAACGCTTCCCTTGTTGTTATTTTCTGAAAGCAGCACTGAAAGACGGATTTTCTTTTTTCCTCTCTTTCTCTCTCTTTTTTTTTCTTATTGATTTCTTGTACGTTTACCCATTTTCTTTATTTTCTTTACTGTGTACTTTTTTTTTTTGGTTCACTTTTCTTACTTATTATTACACTTTTGTCCAGACACTTCAGCAGGTAAAGGAAAGGAAAAGGAAGGAAAGGGAAAGAAAAGAAAAGAAAACACGCACACACAAAAAAAAAAGCAGCAGACAAAAAAAAAAAAAAAAGAAAAAAAATGGACTAAAAACAGGAAATGAAAGACGAAGACAGGAGAGGCGACAGCAGCTTTCCCCTGGTGTACTTACCCAGGTGTTGCGGTGCCACGCCCCCATGTGAGCCCCGGGGTGCACCTGAGCCATGTCACCAGGTACAAGTGCCACCCCCACCCCCTCACCCCCGCGGCACACACCACCTTGAGTGCCAGGCGACCCTCGAGTGCCAAAGGACTGAAGAGGAGGTGCCTTAGATTGGGGGATGTATTTTCACTTATAAAAAACCGGAAATCGGGGAAAAAAACACGATTTATCACGTATGGAAATTGAAAAAGAGGGAAGAAACACGACTTTTCACGTATACAAATTTAGAGAAATGAAAAAAAAAACATGAAAAAGTAAAAAAAAAATGGGAAAAAAAGACACGACCTATCACGTACGAATATTGAAAAAAAGGTAAAAAAAAACACAGATTTTCATATATGCAATTTAAAATAGAAGAGAAAAATCACAAGTTATTTACTGGGAGAATCTTAAATCATGAACTTTCTCTTCTTTTTTTCTCAGTTTCTTTCTTCACTAAACGATAACACGTCTTTCACTGATAAGGTTTGCTGGAGGTACTGTCAGGTGAGAGCAAGGTGAGGGAGGTGGAGATGGGGGTGGAGGTGGAGGTGGAGGAGGAGAGGAATGCACGGCTGTCTCACTCCACACGCGGGCAGACTGACACTGGAGCCACCGCGAGCCAGCTGACGAGTGGCTGTGTGTGTGTGTGTGTGTGTGTGTGTGTGTGTGTGTGTGTGTGTGTGAAGGGATGGAGGGTGGCACCAAGCTCCCAAACCATACCTTACCATATCTTACCATACCTTACCCTCCCTATCATCTGCCTCCTTCTCTCTTCTATGCTTCCTATCCTCTTCATCTTCTGTCTTTCATTATCTATTATCTTTCACTCTTCTCCCTTATCTATTCTATCTTTCTCCTTTCATCTTCCCTTCCTATTCTTCCTATCCTCTTCATTTGCTTTCTTACCTATTTTTCTACTCTTCTGCTCTGCCTATTTTATCTTGCTCCTCTCATCTTCCTTATCCATTTTCTATCTATCTTACTTATTCTTTATTTATTCTTATGCCCTGTTTATCATATCCTTCTCCTCTTATCTTTCTTTTCTGTCTATCTTCTATCTCTTCTTAGCTATTCTTTTCCTCTCTTCTTCCTTATCTTCATCTTCCTCCTATTTTTCCTTCCTTATCCTCTTCCTCCTTGTCTCCTATCCATCCCTGTCTTCTTTCTCCTTTACTCTCATTCTCTCATCTCCCCCTCTATCCCCCTCTCTTCTTTCGCCTTTATTCCTTATTCTTTTCTTTTTCTCCTCTCATCCCTATCTTCCTCATTTCCTTCTCTAATCTTCCCTCTCCCTGCTTCCCCTTCTCATCTTTCCTCTCTATCCTCTTCTTCTTCCTCTCACCTTCCCTCCCTATATATATATCTCTTCCTTCTTTCTTCTCTTTCTTTCCACACCTAACCATATATTCTCTCCCTCCCCTCTCCTTCCTTTCCTTCCTCCTACGTGTCACTCCAATCATCCCTCCCTGTCGTTTCTACTCATCTTTATCGCCCCTTCTGTTCTCCCCCTCTTCACTAAACGCACGATTTCACATAACCTTCAACGGAAAAAAGAGAGAATGACAGAGAGAGAATGCGAGAGAGAAGAGAAAAATGTAAACACTAACATTTCGTACAGTAGCAAAAACTCAGGAAACATCACTTGACCACTCGACCATTCAACCACGCGACGCCCAAACCCCTGCAACCCCAACACGAGGGACCTTCGCCCGCGCCTCCGTCAGTATGGGAAGTGACTCTTGAGGGCGGAGGTCGAAGGGGAGAGGCAGAGGGAGCGGGGAAATATCTACCTACTCGAACTTTGAAGTATCTAGTGACTCACCTGTGACTCACCTGTGACTCACCTGTGACAAGTTATCAGAAGAGGGAGGGTAGAGAAAAACATAAATAGAAGATACTTAGATTTCAATAATGAGGGTGATTAGAGTAACTAGGGTGAGAGAGAGAGAGAGAGAGAGAGAGAGAGAGAGAGAGAGAGAGAGAGAGAGAGAGAGAGAGAGAGAGAGAGAGAGAGAGAGAGAGAGAGAGGAAAAATGGAAGACTTGAAAAC
>NC_087173.1:9152985-9172985 GCF_035594125.1 Scylla paramamosain
TTACGACGAAAACTAAAAAGGTAAAATCAAAATAACAACTGAGGAGCAAAGAGAGGAGGAGGAGGAGGAGGAGGAGGAAGAGGAGGAGGACAAAGGAGAAGAGAAGAGTCCAAAACTATCTTTTTATCGAATACCTTAAATTCAGCATCCATGTCCTATTCCCTTTTATCTCTGCCTCCTCCTCCTCCTCCTCTTCTTCTTCTTCTTCCTCCTCCTCCTCCTCTGCTCTTGCCTGCGAATTTCTCAACACGTACAAAAGAGGTAAAGGGAAATAAAGGAAAAGGGAATACAAAAGGAATACGGGAAACGATTCATAAGAGGAAAGGAACAAAAAAGAACATAAAGGAAGCAAAAATATATACTAAAAGAAAGAAGGTAATATACAGAGGAAATAAAAGACACATGCAAAAGAATAGAAGGCCAAGAGAGGAAATATAAAGGAGGAAAAGTGAAAAAAAAAGAAAAAAAGAAAGAAAAGCTAAATTGTGACCGGAAATAATAAGAAAAAAATTAAAAATAAAAATAGATACATGTACTTAGCTAACCATCAAACTAAATCATTGAATAAAGACATAAATAACTAGGTGAATAAGAACATAAATAAATAGATAAAAGAAAACTAACCTCAACAATTACCTAACTTCCTCTCACCTTAACCCTTTCACCTGCAATAAACCCCATCACCTCACCTCACCTCACCCCCGCAGCACTAAAACACCTTCACCACCATCACCACCATCACCACAATAAACCCACACACGTCCCCATACCCACGAACTCAACTCAGCACGCTCCACCTCTATTTTACCCATTAAACCCACTCCTGCCTCTCTTACTGTCTCTTTCAAACCACTTACCTCATCCCTCTCTCCTAGTCTCCTACATATATCTCCCTTTCCACACACCTGAAGGGATTCCACACCTACTGGGACACTTAACGTACATTCGGACACGCCCACATATGTAAACATTTCTCTTCTTTTCTCTTCTCTTCCCTGCTATTTCTCGCCATTTCGGGAAGATTATGTTTGTTACCTTTTCTCGTATCTTCTCTCCTTTCTCTCTCTCTCTCTCTCTCTCTCTCTCTCTGGATTTCTACTCATTTTTCTTGTTTTTTATATCTTCCTATTTTCCTCCAGTTCAATATTTTTCAGTCTTCTTTTTCATTCCGTTTTAGTTTTATATCTTTGTTTTTTTCTGTTATCATAATTTCTTCACTTTCATTTCTTCAGTTCTTTTCTATATCACCACCTCTCTCTCTCTCTCTCTCTCTCTCTCTCTCTCTCTCTCTCTCTCTCTCTCTCTCTCTCTCTCTCTCTCTCTCTCTCTCTTGTAGACACCCAACGTTACATCACTAAATCGCTCGGCTGGAATCACGGTTAGACGGGCTGACGTGAGGGCGCGACAAGGAACAACCCCAGGTACTTATAGATGGAGCCTGGCCTTGTCCCCCGTGTCCTCCTTGTCCTCCTCCATGTCCGCCTTCCTCCTTGATAAGCGACAAGGCGACAGTTTCCTACGCAGCCTGAGATCCAACCCCATTAAGGAATTAGTTTGCAAGTGGCTGGTTACATTATTATTATTATTATTTTTTTTTTATTTATTTTTTTTTCATCTCTCTCTCTCTCTCTCTCTCTCTCTCTCTCTCTCTCTCTCTCTCTCTCTCTCTCTCTCTCTCTCTCTCTCTCTCTCTCTCTTTGCTATTTAGACATGTTAATTTTTCATTTTTGGGTCTTTTTTTTTTGCAGGTTCATTTTTTTCCGTCCTGTTCCATTGTTTCAAAGTGGTTGGCTATATTATTTTTTTTTTCGGAGATGTTAATTTTATTTCATTCATTTATTTATTTTTTTCGTTTTCCTTCCTAGCTCATTTTTAAGTGTTTTTTTTTTGTTTTTTCTTCTTGTTCCATAGTTTACAAGTGGTTCGCGACATTAATTTTTCTTTTACCTATTTTGAGTCGTGATTTTTCTTGTTCTCTCTCTCTACTTCATTTTTTTTTTTATTCTAGGTGTTTCTTTTTTCCCCTCTGGCTCACCACTGTTACCTGATATAATTAGGGAGAGAGAGTTTACCAAGTTTCAGGTCACAGTTTACATTGGCACACCTGTTTACCTCTCTGACAGGTGTGTGTGTGTGTGTATGTGTGTGTGTGTGTGTGTGTGCGCGCGTTTATGTGGAAGGGCTCCGTCTAGACACGATCTAAGTCAACCTGAAACCTCCCCCCCACCACACACACAAACACACAGACGACAAGGTAATCTCTCCACTCTGCTCTTTCACTGTTTATTTGGTACGTCTACATTTTCTCCAACACGCCTGCCTGTCACCACCCCACGAGGCAGGGCGAGGCAGGGGGAGGCGGGGAGAGGCAGAGGTCAATAGAGATGTTAGGAGCGGAGGAGTTGGAGGCAGACAAGAGAGGAGGGAAGTAAGAGAGGTAGGAGATAGAGATATGAGTGAGGTGAAAATTAAGTAGGAACAGAAAGGGTTAAGACGAAAGAGAGAAGAAGGGAAGGGAGAAGGACATAAGTGAAGGGAAAATGATGCAGTAAGAGAACGGATTAGACAAAAGAGAAAAGGGGAAGATAGGGATATGAGAAGGGTAAGGGATGTTTAGTGAGAATATAATGGGAAGAGATAAAAGAGAAGATACAAAGGAGAATAGAAATGGAAAGGGGATTTACTATGAGGAGAGAGATGGAGGAAGAGAACACAGACGGACGACCCAACAAAGAGGAGAGGAGAAAAGGAATAAAAGAGAAGAGAAGGTGCAGAGGAGTAGGAGGGAAAGGTTTTACTGAAGAAGAGTGAAAAAGAGAAGGCAATCGTAGAAAATAAGAAAATAAATGATAGGAAGGGGTCGAGAGAAAATGAGAGGGAGAGAGAGGAAGGGATGGAGGAACATGAGAAGGGAGCAAGAAGGGAGGGACAAGTACCTGAAGAGGATGAGAAGAAAGAGGAAGAAGAAGAAGAAGGAGAAAAACTGTATACATTTCAAGGTAAAAATATTTCGCTAACCAGATGACTAACCACCGATTTCTCTCCACCTAGTTATGTTTTGTTGACGCTGGTGGCAGGAAGGAGGAAGGTGTGTTGAGGCGCGGTAAACTGAGGCTGGCGAGTGTGTACGGCGCGGGAGGGTGAATGAGAGACTGATCTATATATAGCCCTGGAGGAGATAGGTAGGTAGGGCAGGCTCGGTGGGAGTGCGAGTGCGTGTGTCCGTGTCCGTGAGTGCGTGTGTGTTTGTGTGTGTGTGCGTGTGTGTGTGTGACGAAACACTATATATAACTTAGTACGTACAAACAAGTGCGCTACGAATAAATTTTACTAATTTACAACAGCATCTCAATCAGCTTTTCCAGACTAACAAGCATATTCTACGAGTTCTTGCGACCCCCTGCCCCTCCTGGCCCCCTCCCCCCCTATCCCCCTAGCACTATCCTTGCCCGCCCGGCCCGCGCCCACGCCCCATCTGGCACAAGATAACAGGTTTAGGGTACTGTTCAGAGTTCACAATGCATAATTTCCATATTATATGTCTGGTACGCATGCTTGTGTTTGTACGACAGCCGCATTGCAGTGTGTGTGTGTGTGTGTGTGTGTGTGTGTGTGTGTGTGTGTGTGTGTGTGTGTGTGTGTGTGTGGCAGTGGATTCGTATCCTGCAGGGCAGCAGCAAGAGCATCAGCCACGCATCTCCCACCTGCTCCCGGCGTATCCCATTCCTATGCAAGGCGGGAATCACTCTATGCACCTGTGTCCCTTCCCCCGCGTGCCCCTCCCACCCCCTCACGGCCCCTCCCGGATGTGGCGACGAGGACGGCGAGCACCGGAATTCGGCGGCCCGACAGGGCGCCGCGGGTCCTCAACGGCTTTCTGCCTGCCGGATTATTATGAGGGAGCAGGAACACAGGGGGACGACAGCAGGGACCGTGGAAGCCGCTGGGGGGCGGCGGGGTGAATGAACACCGGGAGGTGATAACGAGGAAGCGCTCGCCCCTGTGGTGCATCACGGCGGGCCAGGAATGACGTGCCGCGGGCGTGGCCGCGACCCCTACACGTCAGGGTGAGGGTCGCCCACACCTGGCAGCCTCCCAGCCGAGCCACACTTCCTTCTCCCGCGTGCCGCACTCAGCAGGGTCGGCGTCCCGTGGTGCGGGAGTACGTGCTTGTCGCAGCGACACGTCTGGTCCTCGGCGTCCAGCGGGCAGGCGGGACGATGACGCCGCAGGTGGGCCAGAACGCCATGGGACGGGGGAGTAGGGAGAGGGAAAGGCAACGAGTCACAACCTTGGCAGGAATGCCAGGAACCTGCAGGGAGGGGGGGGTGGAAGGGACAGCGTCCAGGCCAGCCCGCAGCCGCGCCAGGCAGCACTGGCAGCCGCGGCCTGCCCCGCCCTGCCCGGGGCTTGGGGAGATGACAGCATGATTGCCGGACTAGCCGGTGTGTATTAAAAGAGGAAGATTGAGACGTGAGTTACCGCCGCCTCACGGGCAAGGCGGAGGCAGGGGCGGCGTGGGCGGGGCGGCCAGGCATCTTACAGTTCAGTTTAATTAGTGAGTAAAGCAGCAGCCAGACCCGGCCTGTAAGCCGCCTACACGCCGACCTGTACCCTCCGCCCAGCAGCGGGACCACCTCTGTACCGCTGCGGGGGTGCGGGGCGGGGAGCCACGAGGGGGGCCGCGCCCCGACCAGACAACAGCTTCACTTCAACTCCGCCCTCCGCCCTTTCGACTTTGACCTTCCTGCCTCCCTCACCTCCCAGCTGAGCGGGCGTTGGGTGTTGGCGGGCGGGCGCGGGCCGCCGCCGCCTAGGGCCCGCCCACGTCTCGCCGCCTGGGGGCTGGACGTCCCGGAAGAGTGTTTGTAATGGTCTTCCTAAGGCATCCCGGCCACGCCATGGCCACAGGTGTGCTGCGGCGTGGGGGAGGCAAGGGAGGTGAGGTGTCTGACCGACACGTCTGCCTCGCACCTGGCGAGGTCACTGGCGGGCCAAGGTCACAGGCAGCGCCCTTACCCTCAGCAGTCTCAGCAGGTCGCTCAGTCTGCAGCAGCAACATACAGCAGGAGCAGCCCCGCGGCGCCGCGGCCTTGGCGCCACGCTCGCGGGGGAAAACACGACGCAGCGACGATTACTTCGCCTTCCCGAAATAATTAGAGTCATAAATTTCCCTCATTAGCTGCATTATCATTTCCGCGAGGCTGTCGTCAGGGAGCGAGGGAGTGCGGGCAGGGTGGCGCAGGGCCACAGTTAAGCAGCGGGGCAGGGAAGACCTTACACCAGTCAGACGCCAAAAGAGACTCACAATCGCTCCCAATCAGAGTCAGCCGGAGCTTGCCAGCCGGGACTGCAATCACACCAATCAAAGGCTCAACTAGACCTCGATGCGGAGGGGGAGGGGGGAGGAGGACCTTTTCTCCTTTTCTCCGTAGTCTGCACACGCTCCGAAGAGACAAATGATCATTAAGGGAGAGAGAGAGAGAGAGAGAGAGAGAGAGGAGAGAGAGAGAGAGAGAGAGAGAGAGAGAGAGAGAGAGAGAGAGAGAGAGAGAGAGAGAGAGAGAGAGAGATGACCGAGCATAAACATAGTGGCAAAAAAAAATAAGGCAAGTGATAACAAGCCACAAACACACACACACACACACACACACACACACACACACACACACACACACACACACACACACACCAGACAACTATAACAAAAACAAAAACACCCAGAGGTCATCACTACACACACACACACACACACACACACACACACACACACACACACACACACACACAAAAGCCCAAACCCCCGAACCCATTCTAGCCAAATGCCTCACACCTGTCGATCAACCCCATCTAAGCAAACATGTGAAAATATAAAGAAAAAAAAAAAAAAAGAACGAGTAACAAGAAGACAGAAAAGTTACAATGGAAGCTGCCAGAGAAGTTAAGCGAGGGTTTGAGGAAGGAAGGAAGGGAGGGAAGGGAGAGGGAAGGGGAGAGGGAGAGGGAGAGGGAAGGAACAGGTAAGGTCTCTGTACCTGTGATTTAGTGTTGCCTCAGGTACAATGCCACCTGGTCTTGTACTGGTCTGCATGAGAGAGAGAGAGAGAGAGAGAGAGAGAGAGAGAGAGAGAGAGAGAGAGAGAGAGAGAGAGAGAGAGAGAGAGAGAGAGAGAATACAATTAAACTACAAAAACGTGAACACACACACACACACAAAAAAAAAAAAAAAAAATAAATAAATAAAATAAATAATTAAATAAATAAATAAAATAAAAAAATAACATGCTCTAAACCTCACGCTCAAAAAAAAAAAAAAAAAAAAACAGAATCACCCTTAAAAATCACACACAAAGAAAACGAAGGAAAAGAAAGAAGGAAAACGGAACAGACCTTTCCTAAATAAAACACAGAAAAACAACAACACTTAAATAGACCCATTTCTCCCATCACTCCTGACCCTTCCCTCCCCCCCATCCCTTTCCACGACATCCCCTTAACCCCTTGCCCTCGCCACGCCTCACCGCATCCCCTCACCCTCCTTAAGACCTCAGAGGGGACTTAGGGAAACAAATTTACCGGGAAATGAGGGAAGAGAGAGAGAGAGAGAGAGAGAGAGAGAGAGAGAGAGAGAGAGAGAGAGAGAGAGAGAGAGAGAGAGAGAGAGAGTCAAGGTGAGGGGAGAAACGTAAGATAAAATTAGTGGGAAAAGAAGACGTGTGTGTGTGTGTGTGTGTGTGTGTGTGTGTGTGTGTGTACAAATGATTAAGAATTATACACACAAACATTCATAAATCCACACCAAAGCCTACACCAAATAAAACTTCAAATAACACACACACACACACACACACACACACACACACACACACACACACACACACACACACACACACACACACAGACACACACACACAGACACACAGACACACACACACATTACTTCTTTACACCTTTCCACACCTGCCTTGTAAATATTGTTGCCCTCCTTTTCTTTTACAACTATTTTACGTGCCTGTTTTACAACCCAACTTCTTCCCTTCTACAAATCCTCCAAACTTTTTCATTCGCTCCTTTCTTTTCCTTCCTTTCCTTTTGTTTCCTTCGTTTTCCTTTTCATTCCTAACTTCTTCCTTTGCTATGAATCATCTAAATACCTTTCCTTCTTTCGGTTTTGCTTTTTCTATTCCTTTTCCTCTTTTTCTCATCAAAATTTCTTACACTTTCCTTTCTTTCTATTTTCTTTTTGCTTCTACATTTTGTTTCCCCTTCAGTTCTGTATATGTTGTGTCATTTCACGTTTTCTTATTTTCTTTACTTTCCTTCTCTTTTTCTTTAATAATTTTTATCTACTACTAACTTTCTTTCCGGCTTTCCCTTTATTTCTAGTTTCCTTTCCCTTTCTCCTTCACTACTTCAACTGTCACTTTTACTTTTCCTCCCTGACAATTTTCCTTTTCCTTCGTTTTCTTTAGTTAGTTTTTTTACTTTCTCACTCTTCACTTCACTTTACTTTCACTCTATCCTTTCCTTCAATTAATTCCTACCTTTCCTTTTCTTCCCCATTTACTTCTTCCTTTTCCCTTTTGCTGTTCATCCCCTTCACTTTCTTTCCTTCTCTTTTCTACTGCTTTCCTGCCATTTAACTTGTCTTCCTTTCTTCCTATTTCCCTTTCTTCTCTACTTGTTCTATCACTTTCCTATCTCCTTTCCGTTCTTTCTTCTCTTCCCTTTTTTATAATTTCCCTCTACTTATAGCTTCCCTTTCCCCTTCACTAATTTACCTCCTTCCTTTTATTCCATTCTCCTTCATTTCCCTCTACCTTTTCCTTCACTAATTTACCTATCACTTTCCTTCCTTCTCTTCCCTCCCATTTCATTTTCTACTTACTCCCTCCCTTTTCCCTTCACTCCTCCATTTCTACCTGTCAACAGAACACTGACAACAAAAACAGGTGCACGTAACACACACACCTGGGCAAGGAACCTCATTTAGCTGTGCAAAATACCTCACAGACGGACAGGTGCGCCAGATGAGTTTGGCGTTCACCTGGAGGAGGCATCACCCTACGGCCACTTCTCCATCAACGTCAGGTAGCATTGAGTGGTGCGTGTGTACCGTAACTCAACGTAGCTTACCGCCCCTGCCTCTCGCTGCCTCTCGCTCACTCGTCCCAGTGTTGAAAAAGATGCGACGTACTGAGAGGTTTGTGTGTGTGTGTGTGTGTGTGTGTGTGTGTGTGTGTGTGTGTGTGTGTGTGTTTTGTTTTGTTTGTTTGACATGGGAGTTAATGTGGTTTTTCTCTTTTTTTTGCGTGTGTTTATGTGATCGTTCGCAGTTTGTTGTTGTTGGTGTTGTTGTTACTATTGTTATCATCATTACCTCCACTGTCATCATCATCATCATCAATTTTACATTTTTTTTTTTTTTTGCTAACTTTCAACCTCAGTATTTATTTATTTTTTTTCCTTTTTAGCAGGAACAAAAAATCAACTCTCTCTTTAACTTCACCTGTAATTAAAACGTCTTTACCCGCTCATTTATCATCCCACAGCAACACAACACGCAACACGACCAGACAACACACGCAGGACTCTCACAAGACACCAGTGACAAAAAAAAAAAAAAAAAAAGACACGCCTCTCGGGAACACATACGACTGCCAACATGAAACACTTCGGGTTCTCAGATGTACTATTTTCAAATCCCACTGAGACAATTCAAGTTCCCATATGTCTTTTCCCTGCTGACATTGCAAATCCTTGTTACAGCATCAATAACAACACGAAATCACACTTAAGAAGCACGATAGTTACTTACACTTTGAAAACACACTTGCAAACCCCAAATATTTTCCACAACAGTTTCTTTCGCCTCGGAAAAAACACTTAAAAACCTCAATAGCTTCCTGTTACACCTTGAAAACACACCTGAAAACTCCAAATACCTTCCACTATTGTTTCTTACACCTTGAAAACGCACTTATAAACCTCGATAACACCCACGATAGCTTTTAACACAACCGAGATGAAACGCAGCAGTGTATGAGAATTTGTTCACGGGGCATTGAGGAGTAAACGAGACCATCAGTTGCTACACACGCCGGGAACACCACGCGGTCCTCTCGGCTTAAGAATCCCACACATCCCGCCCACCTCGAGCTTAGCCAAACTGCCACTGCTACGATGAGTGCCCCGCCATGAGCCACCTCGCTGCCGGGACGCGGGAGACACTCTTGTACCGCCTAAGATGCTCAGATTCCTTGTCCCCGAACTTTGAAACACTACTCTCTCACCATGACTGTTTTTAAAGGCCACACAGATGCTTAGCTAGGTTTCCTAGAGTGTTGCTGCTGTTAATAATGTAGAAATCTTGATAATTTGTCACCAGAAGCGTCAAAACATCCTTAAAAACTCATGTCGCTTATCAAAAAGGCCCGTTTTCTGCTATGCCTTGCTCTCTCTCACCACGACTATTTTCAAAGGCCACAGCGATGATCAGCCGGATTCTCAGGAGTGTTTTCCCAGTCAGTAATATATAAATCTTGTTAATCTGTCACTAGAACCATAAAATCACCTTTAAAAAACCCGTGTAACTTCAAGTAGGGGCTTTTGAATGTAGTGGAGGAGAGATGCAGCGCGGAAGTGTTTGAGAATATAGTACCGAGAGATGCTGTTATTATTTTAGTGTTGCTGTGGCCCCTTACAATTTACGTATATTACACTTACATCCCGCCCTTTTGTGATTTAATGGTAGGTTACATTGCATAAGTCTCCAGAACCACTTCATTAACCTATCCACGGGCGAGAGAGGAGAGTGAGGGCATGGGAGAGGAGACGAGACGGATGAGAGATGAATGGGTGGGATGAGTGAGGCAGTACCGTACCTGTTGTTTACCTGTGTACACACCTCTCATTAACGGTAAGGAGACGGGCACAGGTAAGTACAGGTGAGGGAGGTTTGCTTCATCAAGAGGAGAAAGAGGAGACGATAAGGAGGGGTGAAAGGAAAATATGATGAAAGGAGAGGGAAGGAAGGAAAGATAGAGGAAGGGAGCGGAATAAAATGAAAGGAAGAGATGAAGAGAAAGATAATAGAATGTAACAAGAGGTATAGAAAATGCGACAAGAGGAGACGGAAGGAAGAACAGATAAAGAAGAGGAAAAGATAAGGGAAAAGAGGGTAATAAGACGAAAGTAAGGAAGTGAAGGAGAACAAGAGGACGATAACAAAGGATAAAAGGGAACTGTGACGAAAGGAAGGATAAATAAAGGGGAAGAGAAGAATAAGATAAAGGAAGAGAAGGAAATAAAATGAAAGGAAGGAAGTGAAGAGGAAGAGAAGAAGAGGAGGACGGTAATGAGGAATATAAGGGGGAATGTGACGAGAAGAAGGAAAGATAAAGAAAGGGAAAGGAAAATAAGATGAAATGAAGAGAATAGGAGGCCATTCAAATAATTTAAGAGAGAGGGAGAGGGACAAATAAACATTACCTTTCGTGCTCTGAGGAATAATCATACAGAACATTTGCTCTTGTTTGAAATATTTGAAGAGGAGGAGGAGCCGGGGAAGGAAGGAAGAAAGGAAGAGGAGAAAGAAAGATGATTTTACCTTTTCTCTCCTTTCCTTTCTGTTCCTTCTCCTTTCCTTCCTTTCTTTTTGCTCTTCCCTTGCCTTTTGCTTGAAATATTTTAATTGGATGAAGAGTAGAAGGATCAAAGAAAGAAAGAAAAAGGAGAAAGTAAGAGGAAGATGATTTTTGCCTCCTCCCTCCTTTACTTTTTTGTTCCTTTTCCTCTCTGTTTCCTTTACTAATCTTGCCTTCCATTCCCTTTCTCTCTGCTTTCCTTCTCTCTTATCATCTCTCCTTATCTTTCGTTCCTTTCCCTTCCTTTCCTTTACTTTTCTTACCTTTCATTCTCTTTCTCCCCCTTTTCCTTCCCTCCCATTATCTCTCCTTGCCTGTCGTTCCTTCCTTTCCCTCCCCCGTCCCTTCCCCTTCCCTTCCGTTCGTTCTTACGAGTACATCACACGCTATTCAAATGAAGCACACACACACACACACACACACACACACACACACACACACACACACACACACACACACACACACACACACACACAGACAGGTACATTAGAGAGGCAGGAAAGGTAAGGCACAGGTACAAGAACACGTGCAATTAAGGAAAAGGTGAGGTGAAATGAAGGAAGGAGACACTTAATGACATCCTGAGTGAAAGCGAGCCGAGGAACGGAAGTGAAATAATGAGACAAGACAAGACTCAAGTGAATAAAGGAGGAGGAGGAGGAGGAGGAACAGGAACAAGAGGAGGAGGAGGAGGAGGAGAGAAGATGATAGTAAGGAGTGGGAAAGAAAGATGGGTAATATAATGTTAAATATATTAGTATTACATGGTGGGAATGAAGTAAATGATAGGAGTAACATAAATGAGAGATTACATAAGGTTAAAATTACGAGGGATTACACGATGCGAACTGAGAGGGAAGTTACATAGAATTATGAACGATTACATAACATACGAAAAAAAAAAAAAAAAAAAAACTTGAGAAATTGATATAAGGAGAGGGATTACTTGGATGTATTTAATATCACATAACACTGCATAATGGGAATTGTGATGATAGGAAGTGAGAGAAAAAAAAATAGGGGTTCCAAGTGACTCGAAGTTAGAAAGAGAACGAGAGGCACCATAGGAGTTAAAATTATCTAACTTTACAAAGAATTAGAGAGAAAAACACAATTCAAAAGTTATCAATACGTTCCTTTTCTTTACTTTTCTTTACTAACTGAGAAAAGAAGCTGCTGATTAAACAGAAAGATGAACAAGAGAAAAGAAGAAAGAAAACGAAGGAAATCGATTGAAGAATATGAAATAAGGAAGGAAAAGAAACGATGATAATAATGAAAGACTTAAAATACATGTAAAGTAAATGCCTCTTTCACGCACACACACACACACACACACACACACACACACACACACACACACACACACACACACACACAGGTACGCAATAACGCAAGCACGCACGCAATATTCGCTATTTTTCTTTACACCGTGTCACCAAAATACAAAACAAAAAACGCTTCACTTCTATAAAATGAAAACAATTATACCAAGAGCGTAACAGAATAAATTGCACACATGAAAAAAAAAAAAAAAGAAGAGGCCTGACATTATTCCTAGCAATACAAAATACTAACAATAAACAAATGGGAACCACAACAACACTATTACCAATACTAATACTACTACTGGGCAACACAACAGCAACACAAGGATCACATTAACTCACCTTGGGTTCGCACGCCTTATGCACCAAGTACTTGCACACTGAAACAGAGAAAAGTAGGACGTTAGTGAGAGGATATACTGGGAATGGTAAAGCTGACAGATAACAATGGGTGATATGAGTGAATTAGATTAGGGTAAATAATGGGAAGAGTACTGCTGCTAGATGACAATGGAAATGAGTGAATTAGACTAAGATAAATACTGAATGGGAAAGGTGAAGCTGACATATAGATAGGTATATATATAGATAGATAGATAGATAGATAGATAGATAGATAGATAGATAGGTAAATAGATTAGATGAGTGAATTAGACTAAGATAAATACTGGGAAAGGTAAAACTGACAGATAGATAGGTAGACAGATAGATAGATAGATAGATAGATATACATATAGATAGATATATTAGATGAGTGAAGTAGACAAAGGGAAATACTAGGAAGGATAACACTGATAGAAAATAATGAAGTGATGAGAAATGATACCCACCCAAAAATGGATAATTGTAAGGCATAACTCTGAAGGATAATTACAAAGAATGATACTGAATAGGATAAAACTGAAGCTACTGAAAACACAAGGATCATTTATCTACTTATTTATTTATTTATTTATTTTTTTTTTAGCTTTTTTATTTATGGCTCGATTTTTGTGAGTCAATATTTTGCGGATTAACATTTTTTTTTTTTTTTTTTGCCGGGTGAAATTTTTGCAGCATAACAGTTTAGTGGAATAATTCAAGTGGATTATTATTTTTTTTTTTTTGAGTGGCGTTTTTATATGTTTAATTTCCGTCACTGTACTGTTTTGAAGACTATTTTTTTTTTGTAACTACTTATGTAATTTCACCTTCCACAACATTTTTTTTTTATCTTAGACGGTAAAAAAAAAAAGAAAAACGTTTTAACTAATATGTCAATTGTGTTCTGAAGACTGTTTGGAAAAAAGAAAAATAGAATTAAAAAAAAAAAAAACAGGGAATAACAGAACACAACAACAAATTTGAGTAAACGAAAAGAACAAAAAATAAAGAAGGACAAAATAAAGGACGAACAATAAGACAGTAAAGCACATTAACAAAACAAGAAGAAAAGAAAGCTAAAGAGAGGAACAAACAAGAACACACTAGAACACAATAACAGAACAAATAAAAAAGGAGAGAAAAAAATAACAAACCAGAAAAAAAAGAAAAAAAGAAACTAATGGACAACAGAACACAGGGAAAATAGGAAAAGGGGAAGGAAAAGAGCAAGAACAAGCTAGAACACAATAGGACACAATAACAGAACTGTGTGGATGGAGGAGAGAAGGAAGGAGGGAAGCAGAGTGGAAAACCTGCCCTTGATATACTATGATTGGCGTGAAATAGTGCCTGACTCACTCTCTCTCTCTCTCTCTCTCTCTCTCTCTCTCTCTCTCTCTCTCTCTCTCTCTCTCTCTCTCTCTCTCTCTCTGATGACATTATTGGGGTACCATAAAATCGGTCAATCAACCAATTTCTCTCTCTCTCTCTCTCTCTCTCTCTCTCTCTCTCTCTCTTCTCTCTCTCTCTCCTCTCTCTCTCTCTCTCTCTCTCTCTCCTCTCTCTCTCTCTCTCTCTCTCGTGCTGAAAGATATACTTACTGAGACTCCTAAATATTAACTAACCTCTCAATCAGTCAGTCAATTAATCGATGTGTTATTCAATCATTTACTCATTCATTCATTCATTCATTCATTCATTCATTCAGTCAGTCAGTCAGTCAGTCAGTCAGTCGTCAGTCAGTCAGTCAGTCAGGTCATTATTCATTCAGTCAGTCAGTCAATCAGTAAGTCAGTCAATCAGTCAGTCAATCAGTCAGTCAGTCAGTCAGTCAGTCAGTCATTATTCATTCATTCAGTCAGTCAATCAGTCAGTCATTCAATCAGTCAGTCAGTCAGTCAGTGATGTCAGTCAGTCAGGGCGCCGTCACACTAATACGGTTTCCGTCATCTTTTTCCGTCAACGCCGGTTTCCGTCAACTTTTGCCTCTTTCCGTCGTTTTTTTTTTTTTTCTGTCTGCATCGTCAAAAGGAAGTGATCGTCTTTCCGGAGGAGTTTTGTTGTCAAATGAAAAATCATTGTTCGTAATATAAAGATATACTAAGTAAACTTTATTGTTAAAAAAAAAAAAAGAAGAAACTTGAATTTAATAGATTTTAAATAGAGACAATATAGAATCGCTTAATTTTACATGTCGTTACATTTAACTTGTGGATACATAACAGCAAACAGTGGCTCGCATCATTCCATAGACGTGAACACTTTTGGAAAGTCTCTGTTTCTTCACTCCTGCACGCTGGACACCATTTTAACTCGTTTGGCTCGACTACGATTTACAAAACTTGTAATAAAGTGCAGAACAGCAACTGACAGAGAGAGAGAGAGAGAGAGAGAGAGAGAGAGAGAGAGAGAGAGAGAGAGAGAGACAGAGAGAGAGAGAGAGAGAGCCCGGAACCAAGTTTGTTTACTGTCGACGAAAGTGCAGACGATCGGCTGTGCGTGTGACGGGGCGCGCTCAAGAAATTGTCGATTTTCAGAAAGTTGATGTAAAAAGTTTGACGAAAATGTGCTGGTGTGACGGCGCCTTTAGTCAATCAATCAATTATTCAATCAATCAGTCAACCAATAAAACTCTCTCTCTCTCTCTCTCTCTCTCTCTCTCTCTCTCTCTCTCTCTCTCTCTCTCTCTCTCTCTCTCTCTCTCTCTCTCTCTCATACTCCCTCTCTCCCCTATCCCCCTCTCTTTCTCTCTCTCACTCTCTCACCCCTTTCATTCCATACTATAAGAAGCTATGAGGCAATAAGACACAATCACAGGTGAGGATACAGGTAAGGGGGAAGCCATCACAGGTAAACACAGGTAGGCAAACTCACCTCGGCAGCAGGAGCCAATCTTGACCACGGGCTGATGACACACCTGACACGCCCGCGCCTTTTTGATCTTCTTGACCTTGAATACATGGCGCTGGGTCTCCACTGTGCTCGGCTGAAGGGGAGAGAAAGGGTCAGGTTAGTTTGAGTCATGGATAGAGTGACAGAGGAATGGGTGGTTAGGTGGTTGGGTAGCTAGATATTAGATAGATAGATAAATAGATAGGAAGGAAGGAAGGAAGGAAGAAAGGAAGGAAAGAGAGAAGGAGAAAGGAGGGAGGGAATTACTACTATTATTTTTATTATTACTATTATTTTATCTTTTGCGATGCACCTTCCAAATGAAAAAGAAAATGACCATAATTTATGAACCACCATAAGAATTAAAGTAACTCTACGAAAAACAATAAATAAATAAATAAATGAATATGTAAATAATAATAACTAAATAACGTGAAGGGTTTTGAATGCCACAGGAGAAGGGAAAAGAGGAAGACGGGAAAAAGAGAAGAACAACGACGAAGACAAGAAGGACGAGAAGAACAAGGACAATAAATTATTCAGTATTCAAACGAGGAACAACAAAAAACGAGAACAAAGTAGATAAAAAAGGAAGAAACCTTGGAAGTGGAAAACGAGGAGGAAGAGGAAGAGAAGAGGAGGACGACACGCGGGAACCAAACAATCCACAATTTCAGAGATCGGGAATAACAAAAATCGAAGACGAGGAAGAGGAGGAGGAGGAGGAGGAGGAGGAGGAGGAGGAGGAGGAGGAGGAGGAGGAGGAGGAGATGAAGGCAAGACTCGTGACGCTTTATCCATCAGAGGTGAGAGAGAGAGAGAGAGAGAGAGAGAGAGAGAGAGAGAGAGAGAGAGAGAGAGAGAGAGAGAGAGAGAGAGAGAGAGAGAGAGAGAGAGAGAGAGAGAGTCAAGGAAATCTCTTAAATGTATCGGCAAAATCTCAGGAAATTTCAAGTAAAGGTCGTATTGACTTAACATCTTCAGGAAAAAATAAATAAATGAATAGATAATATACAAAATTGAAGAAAAATAGTAAAAATAAAAAAAAAACTTTTCGACATTACCTTTGGAAAATCAAAAGTAAAAAAAAACATCAATATTTCCTTACAATAGAAGAAAAGGAAAAAAAAGAAAAAACAAGACAACGACATCAAAGAAGAACAACGAAACAGAAGACCACAAAGAAGAGCAAGAACAAAAACGACAAAAAAAAAAAGAGCAAGAAAAAATTAAACAAACCATAAAAAAAAGACGACAACGACGTAAAGAACAACAACAAACAAAAACAAATTAAACAAACCACAAAAAGAAACAAGAAATTACAAAACAAAAATCAAGGAAAAAAATAAAAGAAAACGTGAAAAAAAACCATCATTCATTACCTCTAATTAAACATACAACTTAGACAGGTGAGACTCGAGGGACAGGTATACCCACCTTTACCCCTTTCACCTTAGACTTTAATCAGAAAAATGACTCCTTAACGGCTACAGGTTCTGGAAAGGCTTTCGTGCATTATTTTTTTTTCCCTCCGCACGTGAGCCAACGGAGAATGAGATGGAAATGAGGGGCAGAAGAGGGGAAAAAAAAAGGAAAAAAAGAAGGAAGGGTAAGTGATGAGAGGATTATGTATGAGTGCGTAGGAAACAGTAAAGAAAGGAGAAGAATGGGAGGGAGTGTGAATGAGAGGGATAAATAAGAGAGGAGAGAATGGAAGTGAAAGGAAAGGATGGTCGTGAAAAGCCAAGCGAAAAGGGAAGGAAAAGGAAAAATACAGGAAAAGTAAGAGAGAGAAGAAACGTGAATGGAAAAGGGGTAAAAAAAAACAGGGAAGCATGTAGGAGAAATGGAAGAGGGAATGAAAAGGGAATGGAAAGAAACGGTAAAAAGTGGAAAGAGAAAAAAATAAAAACAGAAAGCAAATAATGAATGAAAATAGAAAAGAAATAAATAAATGCAAAAGAAAACGAGGAAAAGAGAGGAAGAATGGGTAGGAAAGAAAATACACTAAAAAAGAAAATAAAGACGAGAAAATGAAAAAAAAACAAAGTAACAAAAAACAACAGAGGACGAAAACAGGAGGACTGACACATATAGAGGAAAGGAAATGAAGTGAAGGGAAGGGAAGGGAAAGGGAAGGAGGGTAGGAAGGAATACGAGGAGACAGGAAGGGAGGGAGAGGACTAAGGCGAGGGGGTGGGAGGAGAGAATAACTACAAATGATGGATCGCTGACAGCCTCACTTATCTTGTTATAATCTCGTTAGGTGGCAAAGACGGGACTGACTGTAGACAAGCAAGTGACTGAGGGGTGATTCCTGACTGACTGATGACTACTGTGACGGAAGGGAGAGGGAGGAAGGATGGCTGTATTGTGACGGAAGGGAGAGAGGGAGAGGGTGGAGGGCTACTGTTGCTTGTGATCAGAAACATTTTGCTCTCCCACCACGACTATTTTCAAAGACATGATGATTAACCAGGTTCTAAAGAGTGTTGTTAATCTGTCACATCAAACATAAGAATACCATTAAAAGCTCGTGTCACTTTATCTAGAGAAACTAAAATAATAGAGATGCGGTGATGTGTTTCAGAAGATGGCCCTGTAACTTATAGCAGAGAGGAAGAAAGAATAGCCACCGTGACCGATGGAAGAGAGAGAAAAAGAAAGGGAGTGATGACTGGGAGGGAGAAAGATGAATTTGACGAAGGAAAAGAGAAGATTTATAGATTCAAGTCAGATGAGAAATGGAATGATATGTAAATGATAAATAAATGATAATGTGAACTGAAAATTATGTGTAGAAATGAAAGAAGAGATGAGATAAAGAGAGAAATGCGTAATAGATTTGACTGTTGTATATCTTAAGGAATAATGAATAGAGTATGAATAGAATGATTGTTAAAGATGCTTCGGATAAGGAAAGGATGAACGGGGCATAAGAATACGAAATAAGGTAATGAATAAGAATGATAGGTCTGGCTGTTGTATCTTACCAAGGAACACTGAATGAGGAATGAACAGAAAGATAAGGAAAGAGTGCAGCGGATTGTGAAAAGAAAAATGAACGACAATGAAAGATGAGATGAGAGGAGAGAAAAATAACAGGTTTCACTGGTTTGGTTTAGTGTGGAACAGTGACTGAAGAATGACTACAATAATGGAGGGAACACAGTGGATTAGGAAACGATAAACAAAAATGAAACAGACGATAAAATGAGAGAAAAAAGTGATGAGTTTGAATGGTGATTGGGAAGTGATACGAGAAAGAAAAAAAATATATGAAAGACGAAATGTAGGACCGGATGGAGGTGAGAGGAAATAGAAAAAAAATGAATACGATGTGATAAAATGAAGAAAAAAAACAAGTGATAAGCATTTACAAAAATTACAAAAAAACAAACAGCAATAACTGAGCCTAAAATCCTTCCTACACTGATTACTCTATACTTACCATCGAAAAATAAAAAAAATAACAGAAAAAAAAGCTGACTAGGAAAGAAAAGATAATAAAGAAGATGACGAAGAGAAAAAAGTGGCAAAAGACAAAGAGATGAAGGAGTAAAAGGAGCGAATCGAGTTGAAAAAGAGTGAGAATGGGATGAAGAGGTGAGGGAAGGATGGGAAGGAGCGAAGAAGGAGCGAGGAAGGAGCATAGGTGAGTGATCCTTGCGCCCTGAGGGAGCGACGGGGCCCCAGGGGAAGGTGGAGTTACCCTTTAATGTTTCATGAGGAGGAGGAAGAGGAGAAGGAGGAGGAGGAGGGAAAAGAAGAGAAAGAGAAGAACCAACCCTCACTTGACCATAAACAGGAGTCGAACTGGGAACAAAAATGTTGATCGATAAATAAAACTGGCGTTCCCTTTGGCGTGTGTTCTGTGTGTCGACAGGTGATTCCAGGTGAGCCAGCCAGGTCAGTTAAAAGGAATGATGGTGGCTACGTGAGGGATTTAGGGCAGGTGAGGTGCTTCAACTTTTACTACTACAAGTACTACTACCACCACCACCACTACTACTACTACTACTACTACTACTACTACTACTACTACTACTACTACTAATCCTGCTGCTGCTTCTGCTGCTATTAATGCTACTACTACTAATGTACTGTTGTCGTTACTGCTGCTGCTACTGCCATTGCTGTTACTACTATTACTACTACTACTACTACTACTACTACTACCACTACCACAAAAATAAGAATATGAAAAAAATATATATATTAGAAAAGAACAACAATAACAACAACAACAAATATAACAACAACAACAACAACAACAACAACAAGAACAACAACAACAGCAACAGCAACTACTACTACTACTACTACCACCACCGTCACCACGACCACCACCACTACAACCACCACCACCACCACCTCTTTCCATCACCCGCAGACCTATATAACATTACAATACAAATACAACACAAAATTACATTACATATATAATTTTCACAGACCCAAGAGACAGAAACCGTCCCTTGTACAAAGAAATACGGGGTAAAACTAATCAAGCATTGCCCGCCTCACCTGCCCAGGTAACACCCCGACCCCTTTATACACCTGCCACACCTGACACACCTGAGGACACGCCGCGAGGAGCCCAGACAGGGGGTAAACAAACCTGATTCGAATTGACAACTGAAAATAACGGGAGACTTGGTAGCTGTCATGCAAGGAGGAAGAGGAGGAAGAGGAGGAGGAAGAAGAGGAGGAGGAGGAAAACCTATGACCTGCGTGTGGAGATGACGTGACGGAGGAGAAGGAGGAGGAG
>NC_087173.1:9185485-9192985 GCF_035594125.1 Scylla paramamosain
AGGAAAGAATAAAGATGAATGATTTAGGAAGGAATGAAGATAAAGGAATGAAGTGCGAAGGTGAGAAGGAGGAATGTATTGAAGGAGCTAAGAAGTAAAGAAATGCAAAGGATAAAATTTAAGGAACGGTGAGAGAATAATTTGACTTCAATCACATTTCGCATTTAGACAGCTTAGGAAGTGAAAAAAAATAAATAAATGTTATTGACTCATGGAAACTTTCTATATTAATATTTTTCGTCTATTTTCATGATTTAAAAGTCTCTAGTTTAGTGAGAAATTTGTAAACGAAAAAAAAATCAATTATCTTTCAGGTCCGGATCTTAAAATAAAAGACTGAAAAAAAAAATCAATCTCAATATTTTTTATTTGATAATAGACATTTTCCACTGTATACTAAATATTCATTTGTTATCATAGGAACGGTGAGTAGATAATATTTAAAGGAACTGAAGGTGAATTAAGGAGAGGAAAGAAGGAAAAGAAAACGAGGAAAGGAAAAAAGTGGGAAAATTAAAGGAAAAAATTAAATGAATTAAAGGAGCTGAGGAATAATAAAAGAAAGGAGAAGGAATGAGAATAATGAAGAGCAGCAATGACGAGCAGGATTAGGACTTGAGGAGAGAAGGGCAATGAGGGAAGGGGAGGAGAAAGGAAAGTAGGAAAGGGAGTGGAGAGGGAGTGAAGTGACTAGCAGAGGCTGTTAAAGGGAATTCAGGAAGGAGGGAGAGTGGCGGGAGAGAGAGAGAGAGAGAGAGAGAGAGAGAGAGAGAGAGAGAGAGAGAGAGAGAGAGAGAGAGAGAGAGAGAGAGAGAGAGGGGGAGGCTTAAGGTTATCACACTTGTCCATCTCACCTTGACCACGAGTAACAAGAGTCACAGCAAAAATAAACAAAAACAAAGCGTTCTTCCTGCTCCTCCTCCTCCTCCTCCTCATTATTCCTTCTCATTATCCTCATTATATCTCTCCCTCCCCTTTCTTATCTTTTGTGTTACTTTTGCTGCTGCTGCTGCTACTACTACTACTACTACTACTACTACTACTACTACTACTACTATTGATACTAGTATTACAACAACAACAACAAAAATGACAACACCTACTACTACTACTACTACTACTACTACTACTACTACTACTACTTCTACTGCGACTACTACTATTACTACTACTACTACTACTACTACTACGACTACTACTTCTACTATTACAACTAATACTGCTACTACTGTCGCTACTACCGCTACTACCACTACTATTACTACTACTACTACTACTACTACTGTTCTTACCTCCTTCATTCTCTTTGTGATGCTACTGCTACTACTACTACTACTACTACTACTACTACTACTACTACCACTACCACCATTACCATCAATAATTATCACCACTCAACTCCACAGCAGACCAAAAGAGATGGAGAGAGAGAAGTGGAGACCAGGTGGAGAATGTGGAGAAAAGGAGAGGAGAAGGTGGATGAATCATGAAGCAGTGGGAGGTAAGAAAGTGGAGGAGACAGAGAGCAGAGAGAGAAGGGAATGTGGAGAGCTGGAGATGAGAGATGAGAGGAGAGAGGGTGGTGGATGGGAGAGGTGGAGGGGAGTGGAGGGGAATGTGGAGGGGGTCATCGTCCACTCTCGTTAACAACACATGGTTTAGTTCCTGGTGTTCTTATGTTTTTTCGTCAGTTCCTGGTCAGTATGGGAGTGATGGGAGGGAGAGATGGGAGGGAGTGACGGGAGGGAGTGTGAGGGTATGAGGGAGTATGAGGGAGTGGTGAGGGTATGATACAGTATAAGGTAAGAATGAAGTGGTTTGAGGCGGTAATGTGAGGTCGATATGTGATGCGGAAATAGAAAATGAGGATATGAGGTAGAAATATGAGGCAAAATTATGAGACGGAAATAGCTGGTTTAGAGATATGAAATAGAAATATGAGGAGATGAAAATATAAGGTATAAATAAAAGATAGAAGTACGAAGTAAGAATATGAGGTAAAAAAAAAAAAGAATTACGAATAAAAGGAAGGCAATGATTAAATAAATGAGCAAAAAGAACAACATACCAGAGAGAGAGAAAAAAAAAGAAATAAAAGGGCAGACAGAAAACAAACAAATAAACTAAACGGAAAATATAAAATAAAAATGGGAAAGGAAAAAAAAAAGGAAAAATATTAGTTTAGTCTCTCGTACCTGGGGAGTAAATTGCATCACCTGACCACCTGTGCTAATCAGTGTCGTAGTAGGTGTGTTAGGTGTGCGCGTGTGTGTGTGTGTGTGTGTGTGTGTGTGTGTGTGTGTGTGTGTGTGTGTGTGTGTGTGTGTGTGTGTTGCAACATTATATTATCTATTTATTCATTCGTTGTGATTTAATTTCATAATATATTGAGTGCGAAGTGCTGGCAATAAACATCTGTATGTGTGTGTGTGTGTGTGTGTGTGTGTGTGTGTGTGTGTGTGTGTGTGTGTGTGTGTGTGTGTGTGTGTGTGTGTGTGTGTCCACCCCACTCCCTCACCCCACCCTGGTAATGATTTTAAACCCGTTCACCCCCTGTCCTTCCCCCCATCACCCCCTCACCCCTTCCACCCCTACCATCTTCCCACACCATCTCTCCCGAACCACCCTCTCCCAGCACCCTATCCCCAGCTCGTTATCAACCCACCCCAAGTCACCCCCTCCATTTCCTCACCACTCAAATTCACCCCAACCTTTACTCGGTCCCAACTCACTATCTCCCCCCACCGCCACCCCCAACAGACCCCACCCCGCGTCCTGAATCACGCAGATAAACATCAAATAATCACAGGCGGCCTACCTTGAATTTACGGTGGGAGGGGCAGCTCCTGAAGGCACAAGGCGACACATACTAATGCCACGGAAGATATGAAGGTTCCTGTCGCTATAATACACTTAAAAAATCGCCCTTATTCCATTGAGTACATGTTTAATTCACGGAGTAGTAAAGATCATTGGGTGGGTCCTTAAAGATTGGATGGATTCATGGGTGGGGATGATAGGTGGAAATAAGTAGATATGTTTTATACAGGGATCGCCTCGTGTAGGTCTGGTTTCTTCCTGCAGCTTCCTCGTGTCCGTGTGCTTGTGGTGAAGAATGTATGCGTGTATAGTGAAAAAAAGATAAAAATATGTATAAAAGTCTGTGTTTGAAGTAGAGAGTAGAGTCTGGTGTGTGAGAGAAAATACGACGTGAGAGAAAACGTGTATTTGTGCATGTAGGTGTGTGCAGTGTAATTGTGTGTATTTGTGCATGTAGGTGTGTGTAGTGTAATTGTGTGTATTTGTGCATGTAGGTGTGTGTAGTGTAATTGTGTGTATTTGTGCATGTAGGTGTGTGTAGTGTAATTGTGTGTACATGCCTTGTGTTCTAGCTTCAAAAAACCTCTGTAAGGTCATCTGTGGGATCTCTGAAAGTGTCTATGAACTTCAGTGCTCGATATCTATGGAAATCTCTAAGCTGGTTTCTATAATCTCTGAAAACTCATTTATTTTCTCCTGTAGCACCAGAAAAAAATCCGGTAAATTGCTGCTTTCTTCTTTAATCTCTATAATCTTTGTGAATTCCATCTTTTATACTCTAATTGGTTCAGTAAGGCCTTTATGGCATTTATTTCCTCTTATGCTAGACTTTTTTTCTATAATTATCTAGAAAAAAAAATAGAATAAGACAGCATAATATCAAACAAGTGATAGTAATTTTCTTTATTTATTCTTTCTTTTTTCATTGTTTTTTTTTTTTTTCGTGTGAGCAAAATCAAATGCTAGTCTTTTTCTATACATTTATCCTGAAAAATACAAAAATAGTGTAGGATGGCATAAGGCAACATCAGAGATAGTAAACTTCTTTTTTGTTCTTTTTCTTTGTTTTGTTCCCTTGCCTCTCCATGCGAGCAGAACGTTATTTTCCAAGAAGGATCCCAAGGCAGAAAATTACGGAAAATTTCACAAAGAGAAGACGACGTATCTTTTTCTTTCTTCCTTTTTCTGTCACTCTGCTTGACAATACATGGGAGAAAGGAAAGAAGGAAGAAAGAAAAGAAAAAAAAGAAAAAAAGAAGAGGAAGAAGAAAAGAAGAAGAACAACAAGAATAACAAGATCAAGAACAACAACAACAACATCATCATCAATAACAAGAAGAGAACAACAACAACAACAATAAAAGGAGGAGGAGAAAGAGGAGAGGAAAGAAAGAAGAAGAAGAAAAAAGAGAGTAAAGAAAGATAAAATAAACTCTAAACCTACTAATATACTTTTCTTTCACAGTTTTGTTGTTGTTGTTGTTGTTGTTGTTGTTGTTGTTGTTGTTGTTGTTCATCCGCCTCAAGTGAGTAAGATCAAGTAACCAATACCTACCAAAATGAAAATAAAGAAATCAAAAGACACAGAAAAAAAAAGAAAAATAACTATCTTAATTTCCTCTCCTAAAATGGCGAATGAGAAAAAAAACAGACAAAAAAAAAAAAAGACTTGGGATAACAATGGCTGGATTTTCCCACTCGTGTGTCTCCTAACCTTCCCTCGCACTTGAATCTTCCCAGGAGGCGCCGTGTGACCGCTGGGAGGAGGTCAAGGTGAGGGGCAGTACAGGTGACCCAGCGCACCTCACGACTAATTAAGGAAGGTCAGGTGAGACGATGATTTTGCGACTTTTTCTTGGTGCTTTTCATCCTATTTTAGTTTGATTTATTTTCTTTTTTCTTTCCTTTATTGTCAGGTGTGTGTGTGTGTGTGTGTGTGTGCGGTGGAGTGTTTTTTTTTTTTTTAGGTTTTGTCTTATTACCATTTATTTTTATCTTCGCTACGTATCTTTGATTTCTTTGTTTTCTCTTCTTCTGATCCTGTTTCTTTTATTTGTTTTCTTTTCTTTGCTGTAAGGATTCTAAAGTAACGGGTGTCAATATCTTTTTTTCATTTTACCATGTTTATCTTTCTCATTTTCTTGTACTTTCTTTTTTTTCTACTACTTCTTCATGGTTTCTTATTGTTGTGATACTTTTTCTATCCTCACTCTTTTTCCTTATTTACCTGATTTTTCTCTCTTTTCTTATTTTTCTTTACTGCTATCTTGTATTTTCTCGTTAATTCCTCTTTTCCTTCTTTTTTTTTTCATTTTCTAGTATTTCTCACTATTTCAATTCCTCTTTCATTCTTTCTTTTCTTCCTTTCACATTCTTCTTTAATTTCCTCTTATTTTCGTGACGGCAAAAAAGAATAAAAATCTGAATTCAAAATCAAGAATACTATTTTTCTTTCCCTTCCTTGTGCGTGGATTGAGACGTGGCTTTCCTCCTCCTCCTCCTCCTCCTCCTCCTTTCCCTCCTCCTTTTTCTCCTCCTCCTCCTCCTCCTCCTCCTCCTCCTCTTCCTCCTCCTCCTCCTCCTCCTCCTCCTCCACATCTGTATCTTGATTCTTTACTCTCCACTATCACCATCTCCACCTTTCATCACCGCCACTCCTTTCCCTTCGCTATCTCCCCACATTATTCTTCCCTGCGATCTCTCCTCCATTTCCATCTTCCTCCTCCTCCTCCTCCTTTTCCTCCTTCTGCCCCTCCTTCAGTATTGGGCCAGACATCTTCATCAGCCTGGTATCCTCACCTTCACACTTCACTTGGCTGATGCAAAGGGATAAAGTTCACTATTACTTTCATTTTCTCCTTCTCCTTCTCCTTCTCCTCTTCCTTCTTTTCTGCATTCCTTCATCTTTCTCCTTCACGTGCATGTTTAATTTCTTGTTTGTTTCTTTATTTGTGGTTTATGTTTCAGTTTTTTCTTCTTCGTCTTTTGTTGGTGTTTTTTCAATGTTATTTTCTTTTTCTCCTCCTCCTTCCTCCTTCTCCTCCACCTTCTTCTTTTGCATTCCTTCATCTCTCCTTTGCTTGCGACTTTTATTGCTTTTCTTGTTTTGCTTGTGTTTTCCATTCCTTCTTCCTCTCTTTATTATTATTTTTTTTATCGTATGTCATTCCTTATTTTTCTTCCTTCTCTCATCTTTCTATTTTCTTTCCTTCACCTTTATCCGTATCTTCCATTCTTTCATATACGATTAACGCACAGCAGCAGACCTATTGGCCCTTACTAACACAGAACACCACTAAAACTGCCACTTGAATCTGGACATTTCTTTTACCTTCCTTGTTCTTGGTTTTAATTCATACCTAGACAAATCTCTCTCTCTCTCTCTCTCTCTCTCTCTCTCTCTCTCTCTCTCTCTCTCTCTCTCTCTCTCTCTCTCTCTCTCTCTCTCTCTGCTTCGCCTTCCATTCCACGACTTTCATCGACTTTCTCTCCAATTCAACACTCTTCACTCAACACGTGGAAGGTAAACATCAAAACTCCCTTCTTTAAGCTTATCAAAACACATCAAAAACCAAACGTCCCTAAACATCTCACTGGGAAAGCAATAGAAAGAATCTACGGGAGATGGAGAAGCGAGGAGATACTTAAAGGGTTAGGTAGGGAAGGCACCTGTGGAATCTGGCAATACTGTAAAGGTGAGGTTAAGAAAGGTCGCGTGTCCTCAATTTGTACTTTGCAGGTGGTGTGGGAATGTTTGGTATGCTTTGTTTTGTTTTTTGTTTTGTTTTTGTTTGTTCTCGTTTGGTTTGTTTTGATTTGAGTTTGGTTAGGTTTGGTTAGGTTTGGGTTGGGTTGAGTTGAATTGGGTTGGGCTGGTTGTTTTGTGTTAGGTTTGGTTTGGTTAAATTAAGTTTGGTGAGGTGAGGTGAGGTTAGATATGGTAATTTAGGGTTAGGTAAGATTAAATAAGGTAATGTTAGATAAGGTAAGGAAAGGTAAGGGAAGATAAGATAAGCTTAGGTTAGGCTACGTTAGATTAGGTTATAGGTTAGTAAGATGAGGTAAGATAAGGTAAGGTAAGGTGAGTTAGGGTAAGGTCAGGTTAGGTTAGGTTAAAGTTAGTTAAGGGTAAAACAAGCTTAGGTAATTTCAAGTAAGGTAAGGTAAAGAAACCAAGTACTATAAGATTAGATTAGGTTGCAGGATAGGTAAGATTAGGTTAAGTCAGGTAAGATTAGATTAGGTTGCAGGATAGGTAAGATTAGGTTAAGTCAGGTAAGTTTAGATAAGGTAAATAAAGATAAGCCACGATTATGTTATGATATGTTAAGTCAGGTCAGATAAAGTAACGTGAAGAAAAACAGGGAATATTTTTTGGGGGTTTGATAGGGTAAGTAATGTTATGTTATGTTATATTATATCATGTTGTTTAGTTAGGTTAGTTAAAGCAACGTCAGGAAAGATGAGGAATGTTTATATTAAGTGCGCTAAGGTAACATAATTAGATATAAGTCACGGTAATGGTAAGTTATATTAGGTTAATTTAGGTTAAACTAACGTGCGGAAAAAAATAGTGAATGTTTATTTTTAAGTGTGCTAAGGTAAGATAAGGAAATATAAGCCACTGTAATGCCAGGCTAGGTTAGCAGCAGTGAGGGGCAACGAGGAAGGCAATGTAGT
>NC_087173.1:9195485-9202985 GCF_035594125.1 Scylla paramamosain
TAGCTCAAGGTGTTTAGTTTATTAGTGTTATTTATTTATTTTTTTTTAAGTCAGTCTAAGAGTTTTTTTTTTCTTATCGAAGTCAGAGTTAAAAGTTAAGTAGGATATGTGGAGTAAATATTTTATTAGGATGTATTGGGAGGTTTTTGTTTTGTTACTTTTTAGGGTAAAATCAGATACGAAAAGTTGTCTAGTCTATTTTTTTTTTTTTTTAAGTTAAGTTAAAGGCAAAATTTAAGTAGAAAGATATATGGAGTTAAGCTTCTAAGGACGCATCAAGAAGTGTTAAAGATTTTAGGATATACTGAGAAAATCCTTATAATCTTTAGCTTCAGTGAATATTCCGTCCTGAGAAAAATGACAATAATCGGATACGTACACACAGGTAAGAAAAAAAAAGAAAATCGTAACTGATATGTAGAAAGAGTCGCAAAAATCACAATGATACTTAAAATTGCTTCAAAAATCATAAAAAAAGAAAAATGAAGTAGACCTCGTAACCTCAAAAAAAAAAAAAAAAAAGAAAAATGCAACGAAAAATAACTCTCCAAAATATTTAGACGCAAAGAAGCAACGCCCCTTCAAAACTCTATGAAAAATAATTATCTTACCTCATAAACTACGAAGAAATAAAAGTAGAATCAAACAATGCATACAGAAAAAATGCAAAAAAAAAAAAAAATGAAATAAGATAATGAACTGAAAAATAACAACAGTTAAAGAAAGACAGAGACTAGAAAAAAAGTCTTACCTTAAAATTAAAATCACACACTACATACAAAAAGAAAAAAGTTAAAAAAAAAAAGCAAAACTGAGAAATAAGAACAACTAAAGAAAGATGCAGAGAGACTAGAAAAAAAATAAATAAATAAAAAAACGTCTAATCTCCAAGAATAAAGCTAAGTACATTTAAGTCTGCCAGGTATGCTGATCTCACCGACTCACCTGTGCTAGTACCTGCCCTCGCTACAAGGTCACGGTGCTCATGTATATGCTGTTTTTACCTCGATAATCTCAGGAACCATTACTAATATCAATGCCAAATACGCCACGTCCATTAAACAGCGGAGTCTGGCTTTAGAAAATAAGAAAAAGGATCTAAGTTTGTGTGTGTGTGTGTGTGTGTGTGTAAGAAGGAGGAAAAGAGGGAGGAAGGATGGGAAGAAGGAAAAGAAGGATGGATGGATGGATAGATGGAAGGGGTGTGTGTGTGTGTGTGTGTGTGTGAGTGTCTAAAGGAGAGAAATGACCCCCCCATATCTTCTTTCGCCTAAGAATGGATTATGGAGGACCAATAAAAACACAATAAAACTCTTACGACTCTATGAAAGAAAAAAAAGAAAACTAGTCTTCCCTCACAACCAGATGAAAGAAAATGGAAACGAGTTCTTTTTTTTTCCTTGGTAATGAGAGAAAATGGAGCACAATAAAAACACACACACACACACACACACACACACACACACACACATTCCTAAAATAAGCAGGACTCTCTCTCTCTCTCTCTCTCTCTCTCTCTCTCTCTCTCTCTCTCTCTCTCTCTCTCTCTCTCTCTCGTTTGCAAGATCGAGTCTGAAAGCTTAAGGAAAGAAGATAGACAAAGAAGGACAGAGAGAGAGAGAGAGAGAGAGAGAGAGAGAGAGAGAGAGAGAGAGAGAGAGAGAGAGAGAGAGAGAGAGAGAGAGAGAGAGACGACCCCTCGCTGTCTAATCGTTTCTCTAATGGCTGTTTAAGCGTACCAGTAAAAGCGGTTCGTTTGAGATCAATAGAAGGGTAATGTTTCACTCATTCAATTAGTGTCTCCTATTTTTTTTTTGCCCTACTTTCAAATGTTCTCTTGTTACGCTCTATACTTTTTTCACTCCTGTTTATATTTGTAGTAAGAAGAGAGTCAAAACCTTTATGTTTCCTCTTCTTATCTTTGAATGTTTTGTATGTTTCACTCGTTTAATTAGTGATTTTCATTTTTTTCTACTTTCAAAACATTCTCTTTTTGCATGGTAATTTTTCTCTCCTGTTTTTATTTGTGGTAAGAAGAGAATCAAGTTTTACGTTTCTTCTTTCTATTTTTAACCCTTCGACTGCCACTTGGTACACGTTTCCCTAATTACCAATCACTCCGAGACATCTTTACTTGTTCTGCAGCCACATCCAATCTTTGAACTGGGAAGAAATTGCAAAATGTATTCTTTTTCATCGCTAACTTTCTTGTAGATGCTTATAAAGACTTCACGCATTGCTTCTGTTGCTGCTAATTGTTTCGTGTCGCAATGAAAGGGTTAAGTATTGTGTATGTTTCGTTTATTCAATTAGTGATTTGCAATTTATTTTAATCTGTTTTTCATAAATTTATCTTGTTGCATTTTAGTTTATATTTGTAGTAAGAAGAGGATGAAAAATCTTACTTTTATTCAAATTTCGTATATTTTCAAGTAATGCTATATATATATGTTTTCTTTTCTCCAATTTGTATTTTTAAACTAATAAGAGCACCAAACATTTTAAAGATACACAGACAGACAGACAGACAGACAGATAAACAGAAAGACATATATAGACAGACAGATAGATAGACAGATAGATAAAATGACAGGTATATAGATAGATACATAGATACAGACACATATAGGTAGACTGATAGATAGACATATATAAAGACAGACAGACAAACAGACACACAGACATAAAGATATATAAACACACACACACAGCTACAAAACCAAAGCATTCTCAGGCACCCAAACATAAGGTCAGGCCCGCAGTACAAGTGGCGGCAGTACCACCTTTCATCTCACCTGTCCTCCCCCCGTGACCCTGCCGTGACCTCTGACCTCGCGCCCTGCAACATCTTCATTAGCACGGCCATAATTACCCATCGTCCCCCGATTGCTTTGTGGATTTCTTTTATTAAGTTCTCTCTCTCTCTCTCTCTCTCTCTCTCTCTCTCTCTCTCTCTCTCTCTCTCTCTCTCTCTCTCTCTCTCTCTCAGGAGTTTTTCTTTCTCAGTCAGTCATGCAGCAATTTATACACTGGGATTTGTTAGAATTTTGATATACCTGACTGACTGACTTACTGACTGACTGACTGACTGACTGAATGAATGAATAAATGAATGAATGAATGAATTAATTAATTAAAAGAATTTATACACCGACTGACTGACATATTGACTGCCTGATTGACTGACTGACTGAATGAATGACAGAATGAATGAATGAAGAAAGGAAGGATTGGAAAGGTTAATAAAATGGAAGGTGTTTTCGTGTTTTGTAAATAATGAGAGAGCCAGAATTTCTTGGTTTATTGTTCATTTCGTTTTATTTTTATTGTCGCTACTGAGTTGCAAAAAAATAAAAAACATTAAAAAATAGATTCGTTTGCTTTGTTTTGATATATCTAATTTCTTTTTTTCTTCCCTTTTATCTTCTCCTACTCCTCCTTCTCTTCGTCTCCCCACCTATTTGTTATATTTTGCAATTTTCACTTATTTTTTTCTTATCCTTCTCCAACCCATCCCTCCTCCTCTTCCTCCTCCTAATCTATCTAATCATCCTAACCTCCTATTATTTCAAGGGATCGAAACACACACACACACACACACACACACACACACACACACACACACACACACACACACACACACACATACACAGGATCACGGCGGCCTCAAGGGAGACTATTTTCTTCGAAGGGAGATTCAAGTTTAATTGCTCGTTAGGGGATTTATCGCTCGACTTGAGGAGGAGGAGGAGGAAGAGGAGGAGAAAAAGGTGGGCATAAGAAGAATGAGGGATAAAGGAAAGGCAGGAAGGAGGAGAAGAAGGAGAAAGATACAAGAAAAATAAAGAATAAAGAGGGAAGGAAAGAAGGAAGGAAGGAAGGAAGGAACGAAAGAAGAAAAGTAGAGAGGGACGGATGGAGGAGGAGAAAAAGGGAATAATATAAGAAGGATCAAGGATAAAGGGACATAAAAAGGGAGGAGAAAGAGGAGGAAAATATAAGAATGAAAGATAACGAGAGGGAAGAATGAAGGGAGGGAGGAAGGTAAGGGAAGAGAAGGAAGGAATGAATAACATAAGAAGAATGAATGATAAAGGGAGTGAGAGAAGAGGAATAGGAGAGGGAGGAGAGGAGAGAGAGAAAGAGAAAATGTGAATAAGAGGGACATAATAATCTAAGAATGTAGGAAAAGGAAATAATGGAAGAAAGGACAGGCAGAGACGAAAGAAAGGGAGAAAGGTGAAGGATAGAGAAAGGGAGGAGAGGAAAGGGAGAATAAGAGACAGAGGAGAGGAGAAAAAGAAAAGCTGAGAAGGAAAAGAAGACACAAACAAGATATGAGAAGAGGAAGAGATAAAGGAAGATAAACAAGGAAAGGAAGAGAATGAGAGGAGAAGAAGAGGAATGAGAGGGAGAGAGAGAGAAAGCGACACTTGAATTAGCAGCCTCTCACAGTCTTAATACTCTCACTGCTGGACTCTCCCTTACCCTCCCTAATGTTTAGACTCAGGAGGAGGAGGAGGAGGAGGAGGAGGAGGAGGAGGAGGAGGAGGAGGAGGATAAGTGGTAATAAAGGATTTGCGCATCTGTTTAGCATCAAAACCTAAAACAAGAGGAGGAGGAGGAGGAGGAGGGCAAGGGAGAAGAGGAGGAGGAGGAGGAGGAGGAGGAGGAGGAGGAGGAGGAGGAGGAGGAGGATCAGTGATAGCAAGTGCATTCATCTGTTTAACATCAAAGGAAATAAAAAAAAATAAAAATAGGAGAAGAAAGAAGAGTAAAATTAAGAAGATGAGAAAGCAAGTTAGTAGAAGAAAAGAACATGCGTTAATTCAATCTCAAAATTAGCAGAAAGAGGAGGAGGAGGAGGAAGAAGAAGAAAAATAAGAGTAACGGTTAATTGTGATTTTCTCCATCTATTTGATATTAATGGTAAGAAAAAAAGTAAAGAATAAAGGAAAATAAAAAAAGAACGATGAAAGGAAAAAAAAATTAATAAATCAACACGCCAACAGAAGTCAAAGCAAAGAAAACGAAAAGCAACATACACATAAAAGAGAAATAAGAAGAAAAGGCCAACAAAAGAGACGATAAAAACAAACAACAACAATAATAAAGAATAAAAAAAGAGAAACAAAAACAATAAAAGAGGCAAAACAAGAAAAGAACACCCAAGACAAAAAGAAACAATAAACCAACAAAAAAAATAATAAACGAACCAACAAAAAAAAAAAAGCCAAACAAAACAAAAAAGAAAACAAGAAAGATCCCCCTCAGAAAAAGGCAAAGAAAACGGAGGTCTCAGAGAACCCCGTCATGAGCCGTCACAGGAAGAGAGTCAGGCAGAGTGATTGGTCCGTGGAGTTTGATGGTCGCTCGTGTCAGCCAATGGGAGGATAGAGTGCCGATGTTTGCTCTGTGACGTCACGGGAGACTGGCGGGCGTGTCAAAGACCGGGAGGACCCATCTACGAGTATCTTTGTGCAGGGACGGGAGGAACAGGAGGAGGAGGAGAGGATAGATAGAAGGAGGGAGAGAGGGAAGGAGATGGAAGGAAAAGAAGGAGAGTAGGAGGAATTGAAGGAATGAGGTGGGGAACAAAGTACGAGGGAGGGAAAGAAAGAAGGTGCGATGGAAGAAGGAAAGACGGAGAATGATAGAAGGAGAGGAATGAAGTAGAAGGGAAAGAAGGAAGGAGGTGGAAGGATGAGAGGGGATGAGTGGAGGAAAGTAAGAAGGATGGAGGGGAAGAGGATAGGAAAGGAGAGGAAAAAAAGTAAAAGGGGAATGAAGAAGGGAATAATGAGCATGAAAAAGAAAGAGAAAATAAGAGAGAAGACAGAAAGATGCACAAAAAAAACATAAAACGAAGAAACGAAAGACAAGGGAGAAAGGAGGAAGAGTGGGAAAGACAGTGAAGGAGAGAGAGAGAGAGAGAGAGAGAGAGAGAGAGAGAGAGAGAGAGAGAGAGAGAGAGAGAGAGAGAGAGGAGGGATGAGAGAAGGAGCAGGGAAGATCAACAAGGGATTACCAAAATAACACGGAGGAGGAGGAGGAGGAGGAGGAGGAGGAGGAGGAGGGCAGGATCTTCCCTTTTTCGGTCTGAGGGAATAAAGGGAAGGTCTGATGGCGAAAAAAGGTCTTGGTTCAACATATCCTGGTCCCAAATTGGTCTTTTTTGGGTCTTTCTTGCTCAAAACTGGTCTCTCTCTCTCTCTCTCTCTCTCTCTCTCTCTCTCTCTCTCTCTCTCTCTCTCTCTCTCTCTCTCTCTCTCTCTCTCTCTCTCTGTACATCTTCCTCAACTGAAAAACAAACATAATACACACACACACACACACACACACACACACAAAATACGTATTATTCCCAATGATATCCCCTTACAGAAATCAAATCACAAAGCACAAGGAGAAAATAATACCGTCTGGTCTCTAAATTGGGTCTTTGTGGTGCGCGGAACGTCCCACTGCTGAACAAATTGGTCCGATAAATCTTGAGTCTAATTTGAGTTACGTCGGTGTGGCAACAGTATCCAATGACCGCCTTTTCAGAGAGACACTTACACCTGTCCTTGTAAGTCGATACCTGTAATTACCTGAGATGAGATGAGGGGGAGATGAAGATGGAGGAGATGAGAGGTATAGATGATGGAAGAAGCTATGTAGATTAGATAGTGGAGGTGTGAGGTTATATTAAAAGGTGGGGAGGAATGGAGGGTGGAAACACTGAAGGAACACAAAGGAACATAGATGAAGAATAAATATCTACTGAGAAGAGGGATATAGATCTGGAAAAAAGTACGGAGGATAAATAGAAGTGTGGGGTTATATTATAAACTGGAGTGGGATGGTGGGTAGAAATAATGAAGAAACACAAAGGAACACAGGTGAAGAACAAGCACCAACTGAGAAGATGAAGGACATAGAGGCTGAAATAACATATGGAGATAAAGGAGAAGAGTGAAGTTATATTAAAAGGTAGAGACGGATGGAGAGTAGAAATACTGGAGAGTAGAAATATTGAAGAAACACAAAAGAACACAGGTGAAGAACAAACACCAGCTGAGGAAATAAAGGAGATGAGAGATATAAATGCTGCAATGAGACTAAATATATGGAGATTAGATATTTAGAGTGTACTGAAAGAAGAAGAAACAAAAGATAGATTAATAAATAGACAAAAGTGACGCAAAAGGAGGAAGGGACAAAAGTGAGAGATTGAGAGAACGAGAAGGACAGAAGAAAAAAATAGGACAAGGAGAGAAAGAAAATGAAAGAAGGAACAGAAGTGAGAGATGAAGACGACAGGAGAAAAGATAGGAAAAGGAGAGAAGGACAAGGGAAGAAAGGACAGGAGTGGGAAATGGATGGAAGGAGAGAAGAGAAGGTAGGAAGAAGAAAGGAAGACAAGAAGTTACGAAAGATGGAGAAAAGGATAAATGAAGAGATGGGGAGGGAGATAGAGAGGGAGAGAGTGACGGAAGGGTGAGATGGATGTGTGTG
>NC_087173.1:9207985-9255485 GCF_035594125.1 Scylla paramamosain
TTAATTATACCATTATCACGCACTCTTCAAACTGGCATCTCATTGGCTGATACGAGAAGTGCTCTCAGAATGACCAATAGCACCGCTCCGTTTCCGTGACGTCATCATCTGTCAGCCAATAAGGAAGAAGCTTTGTGTTGACTGGTGATCTCTTAATTTTAGACTCGTTTTATGATGGGAAATGTTTATTATTAATGTTAGTTTTATTTTTGTGTGTGAGAAATGAAGAGGTTATAATTTCGAGAGGCTGGTGGTGGTGGTGGTGGTGGTGCTCGAATACTTTGATAGAATGATAGTGATGGAAAAAAATAATGGTGGTGATGTTGATGGTGGTGGTAATGATGGTGATGGATATTGAGGCAGTACTGGTGATGGTGATGGTGCTACTGGTGGTGGCTGGAGGAGATAAAGAAACAAAGGAAGCAAAACACATCGCAACAAACCCAAAACAAACAAAACATCAGACACACTTGGAGGAGGTAGAGAAACAAAACACAAGCAAAAGAGGAAAAGAAGCAAAACACACCAAAACAAAGCCAGCGCAATCAAAACACTAAAAACACACTTCCAATATCTCCGGAAAGCCAAAGCAACACTGGCGAATAATCACACTGGCACGAGTCCTTTGTGATCCTGTCTGGCGGGTGACGGGGGCCCTTAATTACCTCATTACCTGGCGGTGTGAGGTAATTAGTATCTGGGAGAAGGCGCGGCAAATTATCCTCTTATCGCTTCATTAATCCACATCCCGCGACACGCTCCTCAGCACTGGCGATAAAGTGACCAATTAAGAAACACCTGCTGCCCCTTTATTGGACAGACAACCGCCTCACCTGGGGACGCAAACTGCAGGTGATTTCAGGTGATTCAAGGTGGTGCTAATTAAAGACCCCCTTTCTGGAGCGAGGAAAATCGTGATTGGGGATTTTGTCAAGGTTAAAAAACATGTGGAGTTTGTTAGGGTTCAAGGTAAATGGATTGTTCATAGTCTGAGCGTTCACAGGTAAGCGTCTCACCTGTGAAATGCAAACTTCAGGTGTTGCTCAGTTGATGTTTAATTAAAGCCCCGTTTCAGGGTCAAAGAAAATTGAAGGTAGGCTTTGTGAGAGTTCAGACGTTAGTTAAAAGGTCGATTTCAAAGGTGAAACTTCCACAGGTAGGTACGTCACCTGGGGAACAGAAACCACAGGTGATATCAAATAAATCCCCGTTTTTATAGAGAATCGGAGTTGGAGATGTTGTTGGAGTTAAAAAATAAAAAAAATGGATTTTCAAAGATTCAAGATCCACAGATAAGCATCCCACTTGTTGAACAATATCAACAGTTAATTAAATATCTATTTTTTGGAATATTCGTAAATGAAATTCGCAACTGGGATCTTGTGGGGAGTTAAGAAAAAAACGTTAAAAGTGAGTTTCCAAAGGTTTTGAAATGCACAGTAAAGCATCGCACTTGTTGAATATAAACTACAGGCAATATAAATCAAATCCACGTTTCAGGGTCGAAGAAAATCGTGACTAGGATCCTGCGGGAGTCAAAAAAAGAGAGTAAAGAAGTGAATTTCCTCAGATTGGAATTCCACTCTCTTTTTTCCCTTTCACGCCTCTCACTCCGCTCTTCCACCTGAACCGCAAAAAAAAAAAAAAAAAAAAAATCCTGGCAGTTTCGGGGGAAAAATAACGCAGTGGTTTGGAAACTGGATCACGGCGCCGAGGTGAAGGGCGGACAGGACGTGAAAAACAGGCTAGTGAAAAATAATAATAAAAAAAGAAGTTCCTGAGATTTACGAGAAGCGGACCTGGCGATGCAGAGAGACGGGATGGCTTAAAGAGAGGGAGGAAGAGGGAGAGGAAGGGAGAGAGGGAGAGGAAAAGTGGGTACAGTCCCTCTCAGGTGAAAAGATCAAGTAGTACCCTTTGCAACCCACTACCTGTAACTTGCATCACCGCCACCGCCGCTCCTCCCCACGCCCGCATACATTAAGGCGACTGACTGAAAACAATGGAAGAATGTGCTGCGATACCTGTCTGTCTGCTGCCTGCTTACCTGCATCTCACCTGCTACGGTCTGATTAATTTTTCTAGTTTATTCCGAGACTAAGGGACTGTTACCTGTCTGTCTGCCTCTAGCTCACCTGTATCTCACCTACAGCTATCTGAATGATTTTTCTAGTGTATTATGACACTTTGGGGACTGTTACCTGTTTGTCTGCCGCTTGTTTACATGTATCTTACCTGTAACTGTCGGTTCGCTTTTATTTATTTATTTATTATGAAACCGTGGGGATTGTTACCTGTCTATTCCTAACGTTTGCTAACCTAAAATTCTGTAATCCTCCGTCTAATTGTTTTTTTTTCTTTTTCTTCCAGTGTCCTATGAGAGTATGGGAGCTCTATGTCTGATTGCTTTTATTTTTAGTTTGCTAAGAATGTATGGGAAATATTACTTATATAATGACACTCAACTAGAAATATGACCAGTATTGTGGTGCTTAGAATCTTTTCAGTACCACGGCATCAGTTTAATCTTATTTTAGGTATCATTACAAGAGTACATAAAGTTTAGGGTAAGAGTCTGGATAACGGTTAAAAAATAATGATAAAAAAAAATTAATACACCGCTTAAAAAAAAACAACAACAGTGTACGAGGTCATTCTAAAGAAAATAAACAAAAATAGTATAAAAAGTCAACCAGTTTATTTATTTATTTTATTTTTTTTTATCCATTTGATTATTTTTATTACTATATTCCATTCTTCCACTTCACATAGTCAAGAACACAGGAAAAGACTTAGACAGGTATTCACATCTCAGGCTAACCATTTTCCTCACTGAGATTCACACGTTTAATTTGTAAGTGAACGTCAGGTAAAATTTTCACTCCCGTCACTCAGAACTCGACAAGCAAAATATATCTATTCGCGGGCCTCCTGACAACCTCTATTATTATCCTCCTTTCTTAAAAATCAAATGCAAATTCACTACACAGTACATCATGAAAGTACTGTGCCTTTTTTTTTTATTTAAACGGTTTGATTATAAGTGCTTGAGTTGGATTCTAAGTGACAAGGGAGAGAGAGAGAGAGAGAGAGAGAGAGAGAGAGAGAGAGAGAGAGAGAGAGAGAGAGAGAGAGAGAGAAAGACACGTATAACATAATAAAGAGAACACGAGTCCCCTTCCTTTCTCTCTCTCTCTCTCTCTCTCTCTCTCTCTCTCTCTCTCTCTCTCTCTCTGACATCAATCACGGGCACAAATAAGCGTAAATCACTAGGAGGAACCGCGGTGAGCCAGGTAACGCTCTCTCTCTCTCTCTCTCTCTCTCTCTCTCTCTCTCTCTCTCTCTCTCTCTCTCTCTCTCTCTCTCTCTCTCTCTCAGTCGTGGCTTTCCTGGTGGTCTCTGGTTTGATCCCGCTGTGCCCCGCCCTCGATCACTTAGCAGGCGTGTGTGTGTGTGTGTGTGTGTGTGTGTGTGTGTGTGTGTGTGTGTGTGTGTGTGTGTGTGTGTGTGTGTGTGTGTGTGTGTGTGTGTGTGTGTGTGTGTGTGTGTGTGTGTGTTAGGGTTTGGTAGGGGCATGTGTGGCTGTGGTTTTGTTGTTGATTGTGGTTGTTGTTGTTGTTGTGGTGGTGGTGGTGGTGGTTGTGGTGGTAAAAGAGAAGTAGAAAAACAAGAAGAAGAAGAAATACAAGAAGAACAAGAAGGTAAAGAAAATGAAGAAGAAGATAGGCAAGAACAGCAGCAGCAGCAACAAGAACAAGAACAACAACAACAACAAGAACAACAACAGCAACAAAAGTAGTAGTAGTAGTAGCAGTAGTAGTAGTAGTAGTAGTAGTAGTGGTAGTAGTAGTAGCAGTAGTAATTAGAAAAAATTAAAAGTTACAACAACAACAACAACAACAACAACATCAACAACAACAAAACATATTACATTATCATTCCCATCATTACTACCATTACCACTATTACAATTAACAACACCACGACAACAGCAGGAAGTGTAACAAAAAAATTGAAAAAAGGAACCGATTTTTTTTTATCTCTTAATGAGGAAAACAATTTATCTCACGAAGGCAACCATGCGAGGGTGGCGAGGAGAGAGAGAGAAAGAGAGAGAGAGGGAGAGAGAGAAAGAGAGGGAAAGGGGAATACAGTACGATAAGAGGAGGGGGAACTAGGATAAAAGAAGGGACGTGAGGGTGAGGAGGAGGAGGGAAAGCACACGTCTCCCTCCCCCTCTCCTCTCCTCTCTCCCTCTCCCAGCAGTGAGTGTAAACAAGCAAAGTGCAGCAGGGCCCCAGCACGCTAATGAACACAGGTAAAGTTACACACACCTGAAAGGACACCAGGAATTGAGGAAGGTTGACCCAGACGGAGGGAAAGAGAAAATAAAAAATAAATAAAAAATAAATATGAAAAAAATACTTATCTGTAAAAGTACATGAAACAGAAAATACGTAGAATGATATACGCGTGCCAGAATGATACAGGATACATAGAGACACATATGCGAATCGAGGGCAGTGTGTAATGTATGACATATATATATATATATATATATATATATATATATATATATATATATATATATATATATATATATATATAAAAATATGATGCATGTATATAAAAAATATATGTTATAGAAATATAAAGTAAATGAAAATAGTACAAAATATATAATGAAAAAAATAGAAATAAAAATAAATAATAAGAAATACATAAAAAAATGAAAAAAATATAATAAAAAGTTTAAAAAATACAGCCAAAAAGTATAAAAAACAAGAATAACACATAAAACAAATAAAAAAAAATCCCTATTAAATCATGAAAAACAACAATAAAAAAAAACATACACTAAATATGAATAAAGCAAAATAAAAAAAAACGATAAAGAACACAATGATAAAAAAAACAATCAATAAAACAACAATACCACATAAAACAATAAAAAAAAATACATATAAAAAAAAACTAATACAACAAAACACGAAGAAAACCCGCAGAAAAACCTGAAAGCAACACAACATCTGCGGAGAACACAGCCAGAGGGAAGCACCGCGCGCCCCTGGAAGTCTGAGTAACGATGCCGCGGGAAGATTGATGGCGGCAAAACACAGAATAAAGTCGCGAAACACATTGAGGAGTGACGAAGTGAAGCGTCCCTTGAGCTGAAGCAGGGAGAGGTAGCAGAAACACCACCACCACCACCACCACCTACTAATGCATCACCACTACTACCACTATACCACTACCACTACTACTACTACTATTTCCTACTGTACATGCCACAAAGGGTAAGAATACCACCACCACCACCACCACCACTACTAATGCAACCACTACTACTACTACTACTACTACTACTACTAGATATCCTAAACACACACACACACCAAACACACCCAGAATATAACACACCCCGAACAACACACACACAAACACATCTTAACATCACACACCAAGCCAACACATTACAAACAGCACTACAACACTTCAAACACTCACAAAACACACACCAAGCCAGCAAATCTCAAACAATACACAAAAACACACTCCAAAGATTCCCAAAAACACACCAACACGACACATCCAAACAACACACACACCACCACACTCAAACACACTCAAACACACCAACACACCCAAGCACTCACAGACATACCCTAACAAATCCTAAGCCTCATATCACGCACCAACACACACACATCCTGACCACCCTCACCTCCGCCGCCACCACCACCACCACCATCGCCGCCCACTATCATCACCATCATCGAGAAACGCAATGACCCACAAAATATCCATCTCGCTTTCATTGACGAGTCCAAATAGTTCGGGAATGTTCAGTGGAGCGTGGTGAGTTTGTGAGTGAGCATCAGTGTGTGTGTGTGTGTGTGTGTATGTGTGTGTGTGAGGTCCCAGTAAACACACTATGGGAGAGACGGAATACAAAAGCAACTGAGAGAGAGAGAGAGAGAGAGAGAGAGAGAGAGAGAGAGAGAGAGAGAGAGAGAGAGAGAGAGAGAGAGAGAGGACACAACAAAGGGTGTAACAGAGTGAGAAAGTGACACAACAGACACACACGCTGACCGATTTCACACACACACACACACACACACACACACACAGAGAGAGAGAGAGAGAGAGAGAGAGAGAGAGAGAGAGAGAGAGAGAGAGAGAGAGAGAGAGAGAGATTCAGTATTCTCTCTCTCTCTCTCTCTCTCTCTCTCTCTCTCTCTCTCTCTCTCTTACACTAACTTGTTCTGCGTCTTCATGCAAACACGCGTTCCTTGGTACTAAATGAAAGGAGGAGGAGGAGGAGGAGGAGGAGGAGGAGGAGTAGCAAGGAGAGGAGGAGTAGGAAGAGAAGAAGGAGGAGGAGGAGGAGGGGATAACTTGAGACCAAAAGAAGTAAATACACGTAAAAGAAAGAAGAATGAATGGGAGCGCAAAAGAAAATATGAATAGAAGAGGAAGAGGAAGATGAAAAGAAAAAGAGGAGGAGGGGGAAGAGGAGGAGGGGAGGAAGAGGAAGGGAAGGAAGGAGATAAGACAAGACACAAGAAACAAATAAATGTGTAAGAAAATTAAAGAAAGAGGAAGATGATTGAAGATAAAGAAGGAAGAGCAAGAACAGAAGATGATGATGATGATGATGATGACGATGATGTTTGTTCTTCCTTGATGTTCCCTTGTGTTACATAAGGAAAGGACAGGTTGAGGAGGTTCTTTGCAATCCTTAGTCTCCTACACAGATCTCCTTCACTTTATTTAAAACCTCTTAGTATATCGCTTGTCTCTCCTCCTCCTCCTCTTCTTCCTCCACCTCCTTGTCTTGTTTTTTTTTTTTTTCCTTCTTCATCATCGCGCTCCTCCTCAACCTTTCCCTCATAATCATCATCATCATATTTCTTTTTCTCCTCTTCTTTTCTTCCTTTTTGTCTTCATTTTCTTTTCAGGTCTATCATCTTTCTCTTTCTCCTCCTCTTTTCATTTTCTTTTCCACATTTTCCTTTCCACTTCTCTCATACTTTTCCCAGTTCCAATTTATATGTTATGTAACACTTCTCCTTTATTTCTTTCTCTCTTTATCTTTGTCTTCTTCTTCTTCTTCTTCTTCTTCTTCTTCTTCTTCTTCTTCTTCTTCTTCTTCCTCTTCTGTTACAATTCTTCTTATCTTTACATTTATTAGCCACACGAGGGAGGCGCAAGGAGAGTGAAGGTGAGTGTGTGTGTGTGTGTGTGTGTGTGTGTGTGTCTGTGTGTGTATAAACGTCTTCCTTTATGGCAGAGGGCTCCGTCTGGTTCCCCGTTCCATTAGTTACTCACGAGGACTTGTTACGTAAGAGAGAGAGAGAGAGAGAGAGAGAGAGAGAGAGAGAGAGAGAGAGAGAGAGAGAGAGAGAGAGAGAGAGAGAGAGATGGTGATGTAATAGACGTAGATCGTGTGTGTGTGTGTGTGTGAGTGTGTGTGTGCGAGTGGCCTTATCAGTCATTCATTAGTACACTCTCAAACACCAGTCACGCTAGAGCAGCTGGACACACACACACACACACACACACACACACACACACACACACACACACACACACACACACATACCTCTTGTATAAACTATGAGCGCACTTAAACCGACTCTAAACACTATTAATACCAGACTGTGTAATAAAACCGAAGTCACCTCTCACTGAACGAAACTAAAGTGAAGAGTGAGGAAAGGAGAAGAAAGGGTTAAAACTTACGGCACAGAAACTTTATGGATTTCAGTGTGAGGAGTCTTGGTGAGAGTGTTTCCGTGTTACCGCGAACTTCAACAGGAGCAGGAAGAGGAAGAGGAGGAGGAGGAATTGATGGATACTAGGAACATGTGGAAATTTATGAAGATGAGTTGAAAGAAAGGGAAAGTGAATAAGAACAGGAAAATAAAGGGCTCGGACATGAGCGGGGATATAATGAAGAATATGACATTGAAGGATTGGAAAGAAAAGAACGTTACAGAAGAAAATGAGGGGAAAGAAGTACAATAAGAAGAACAAAAAACAGGAATAAGACGAACAAGAACAAGATCAAGGAGAAATGCCCCCCAAAAAAAAAAGAAGAGAAAAAAGCGAAAGATCATACGAAGGAAAAAAGAAAAAGAAAAGAAAAAAATCATTGAACTAAGAAGAGAAACAACTGGAAAATAAAAAAAAGACGAGCACTGGCACCACCATCACCACCACCACCACCCCAACCATTACCACCACGCCCTGTCTCGTCTCCCCTACAAGAGCTGGCCAAAATCTCGTTCCTGTAGGAGGCATTCACCCCGGGGTCAGCGCTCTTTAAGTGACATAAGGCACCACTGAGGCACTGTCGCCCTCAACACACGGCACGCAACGATTACGTGGTACCTCTGCGTATCAAGAGAGAGAGAGAGAGAGAGAGAGAGAGAGAGAGAGAGGGAGTGGTAGTGCTCCGGAGAGGTATTTATAGAGTACGTGTCAACAATCTACGCAGTTTACCAGAGAGAGAGAGAGAGAGAGAGAGAGAGAGAGAGAGAGAGAGAGAGAGAGAGAGAGAGAGAGATTATGATGACGAAGCAAACGTTAAATGAAGAAAAATATAAGAGAGAGAGAGACAGAGTGAGAGAGAGAGAGAGAGAGAGAGAGAGAGAGAGAGAGAGAGAGAGAGAGAGAGAGAGAGAGAGATTATGGTGATGAAGGGAACGTTAAGTGAAGGAAAATATGGGACGGAGAGAGAGAGAGAGAGAGAGAGAGAGAGAGAGAGAGAGAGAGAGAGAGAGAGAGAGAGAGAGAGAGAGAGAGAGAGAATATAAAAATGCACAACGGCAAGATAATCATCAGAACCAGAACTTTGCTAGTCTTCCCAACTTTCCCAACCCCCCACCACACCCCTTCCCCCTCTCCCCCAAACCCCATCCCCCCACACGCACCAAGCCGCTGTCTGACCCTACGAGGACACAATAAGACATCAAGAGGACAGCGGAGGACACGCGGAGGACACGGCGGGGAGTGAGAGGTCGTGGGAGAGCGAGGGAGGGCGTGGGAGGGGAGAGGGAGAGGGGGCGTGGGAGGGAGGGGAGTAGGGTCGTCACGCAGGAGTCAGGACAAATTTGATAATATTGCAGAAACACGACCGCTGACAAATCCATCCCGTTCCTGCTGGTGATTTCTGTGTGTGTGTGTGTGTGTGTGTGTGTGTGTGTGTGTGTGTGTGTGTGTGTGTGTGTGTGTGTGTTGCACAATGGCGTATTGGTCTTCTAAAGGGGTTTGTGAGATTGTGCGGTGTGTGTGGGTGAGTGGGTGGATGTCTTAGGTGTGTGTACTCGTATGTGTGGGAGACTTTGGTGTGTATGAGAGTGCGTGTGAGGCTTTGTGAGGGCGTGTGGTCTTGTAAAGTGTGCGAATGAGTGTAGGGGTAGTGTGTGTGTGTGTGTGTGTGTGTGTTGAAGTACCGTGGTGTTTTAAGGAGTGTGAGAGTGTAGGGTGCGTGGGTGGCTGGGTGTATGTAAAGCCGTGTGTGTGTGTGTGTGTGTGTGTGTGTGTGTGTGTGTGTGTGTGTGTGTGTGCCACTGCCCATCACCGTGGCGTATAAGACCTTGCCGTAGGGAGATGTACACACACACACACACATACACACACACACACATACACTCCTCTCCCATACACCACCACACACCCCTCCGCCTTCAGCTACACCCAACATTCTTACGTCTCTCTCACACAGACATTCACGTTTCCTGCACGCCGCCTCATGCCCACGCACCTCACACGCCCTCACAGGTGTACAGGAAAGTACAGTTAACAAGCAAAACAACGTGCGTGTCAGTTCGGTATTCAATTTTCACTCTACGATGTTCTGAGGAAAAGGTTTATTTTTGCATTACACTTTGCGATTTTAGAGGAAAAAGTTTCAAAGGCCACATTTAATTTAATGTTAAGAATACGAGAGGGAAAAGAAAATAATACGTTTTCGATTCAGTGCTTGTATTATCTATTATATATAACAGTAGTGGTGATGGTGGTGATTTAAGAGGAAGAAGAGCAAAGAAGAAGATGGAGAAACAGGAGATGATTAAACACGGAAGTGAAGCAGGGAAAAAGAGGAGGAAGGAGAAGAAAATCTGGAAAAGAAGAGTAGGAGGCAGGGAAGCAGCTTCAACACGGAAGAAGTGCAAAAGAAGAGGATGAGGAGGAGGAGGAGCTACTTGAACGGGGAAGAGGAGCAGGGAAGAAGAGAAGGAAGAAGAGGAGAGACTTAAACAGTGAAGACGTGCAAAAGAAAAATGGAACTGGAGGAAAAAAATAGATGAAGAAGGAGCTAAGATGTTCAGAAGCGGGAAGATGCTAAAGGGCGGGAGGTGACGAGAAGTGTGTCTTTGGATAACCTTTTGTCTGAACTGTGGAGAGGTGCAAGAGAAATACTGTCAGCGATACAAAGAGATACAGAGAGAGAAATGTGAGAATAGGCGAAGATACCACAGGAAATGACAAGAAGAAGACGAAGAGAAAGACGAAAAAGAACAACAACAACAACAACAACAAGGAAGAGAAGGAGCAGAAGAATAAGGGAACAAAACGCCTCCTTCTATCGCCTTACCTAAATAAAGAAACCAAACACATCCCACAAAACAAACTACTCTCCAAACAATACAAATACTACTTCTCCTTCTCGCTGTTTCTCTAGAGTGAGGGGGTGGCGCCATGTACGGTCTCCTGCAGTTGCCTTTGTATCTTGCATCTTCCTCTGTGACTCCCATCCTTTGCAGTTCTACACTAATTACATCCCTCCCTCTCAATCTCAGTCCCTCCATCGATCTTCTTCCCTCAGCTGGTTTTCTGCAGGCGATACAAGTCACTACCAAGACAGCAAGACCCAGCTATCCTGTTATATCACGCCACTAACTACACTAACATTCCTGCCCGTGAACTTGACAGACGCCAGACAAAACCATTACACGACATACCCTTGAAGAAAAACCTGATTTCCCTCGTACCCCTCATACTGCCATCATACCCCCTCATCCCCTAACACCCTTACACTTCATACTCCCTCACATCCTCCCTCCTCCCCTTGACAGACGCCAGACAAATCATTCAAACTCTATACCCTTGATTCCCCACACACACCCTCCCTCTCACACTGCCTTCATACTCCCTCTCATATCTTTCATACGCCCTCATACCTCTCATACACTCCCTCATACTTCCTCGTACACACTCACCCTCACACACCAGCATACTTTCTCATATCCCGTCCCTCACTCTCTCAATCTCCTCATACTTCCTGATACGCGCTAATACAGACCACTCATACACCATCATATCCCTCACACACGCTCACTCCCTTTATACCCCCTCATACCCCTCGCTTCTATGAGTCTCCACCAGCTAATAAGAGACCTTCAGAGAGGACAATCCGAGAGGAGCCATTGGTCTGCGCATCTATCAGGAAACACGCTGCTAATCACAAGACAAAAGAAACTCATCTGAAAAGACGCTGCCATCTCTCTCTCTCTCTCTCTCTCTCTCTCTCTTGGTTTGAGTGAGTGAGATGGAGATAAGAGAAAGAAAGAGACATATTGAAGGCAGATTTTAGGATTGGGTAAATGAGTGAGTGGCAGATTTATCAGAGAGAGAGAGAGAGAGAGAGAGAGAGAGAGAGAGAGAGAGAGAGAGAGAGAGAGAGAGAGAGAGAGAGAGAGAGAGAGAGAGAGAGAGAGAGAGAGAGAGAGAGACTTTTGTGTTCTCCATTAACTGTCAGTGCTACCAACACACACGAAAGAGTAGCAACAGTAGTAGTAGTAGTAGTAGTAGTAGTAGTAGTAGTAGTAGTAGTAGTAGTAGTTCAGTTAATAGGCCTACTGATCTCGTAACTTCCCTTATGTTCTTTAGTAGTAGTAGTAGTAGTAGTAGTAGTAGTAGTAGTAGTAGTAGTTGTAGTAGTAGTAGTAGTAGTAGTAGTAGTAGTGGTGGTGGTAGTAATAGTAGTAGCAATAGTAGTAGTAGAAGCAGCAGTATTAGTAGAAGTAGTGATAGTTCCAAGGATAGGCCTACTGATATCTATAGTTTCTTTTATGTCTTGTAGTAGTAGTAGTAGTAGTAGTAGTAGTAGTAGTAATAGCAGCAATAGTAGTAGTCAACCATCGAGTCCTTTGACACCACAGTCCAGTCCTTCTTTAGGTAATGCAAAACCTTCGTAAAATTTCCATTATGGAGCAAAAATTGAGCTACACACTTAGGAATCGTAAAAAAAGATTAAAACTAGACTGAAACTCAGACCAGCACCGTAAAATGAACCTTAGAGCCAAACACCACAAGGGCGAAAATAAAGGTTCCTATTCTCCTGACGTTCATAAAAGGCAGAAAAAGAAGCAATTTGGACCTTTTTGTAGTGATTCTTAAGGGTGAAAATGAGTAATTGGTGAGAAGTGAAGGTCGTTTTAGAAGAAGTGGAAAGGCATACATCTCTCTCTCTCTCTCTCTCTCTCTCTCTCTCTCTCTCTCTCTCTCTCTCTCTCTCTCTCTCTCTCTCTCTCTCTCTCCATAACTGGTCACCCTAACGAGTACGATAAGGGTGTGGCAGGGTGAGAGGGAACAAGGGTGAGGATGAAAGGGGGAGAGGGAAGAGTAAGATAGAAAAATGAGGGGGAAAGGATGAAGAGAAGGAATGAAAGTAGAGGAAATGAGGGAGGGAGGAAAGGGAAGTCAGAGAGAGAGAGAGAGAGAGAGAGAGAGAGAGAGAGAGAGAGAGAGAGAGAGAGAGAGAGAGAGAGAGAGAGAGAGAGAGAGAGAGGTGAAAGGGTGCAAGTGAGAAAGGAAGATATGAGTTCACATCACGAAATGGCAAAGATCAATAGAGAGAAACACAGGAATGACCCAAAAAGAGAGATAAAGAGAGAGAGAAAGATAGAGAGCAAGAAACGTGATACCGAAATAGGTTAACATATGTCCAGTGTAAGAAGAGAGAGAGAGAAACATGAATAAACGAGGAAATGAAGTAAAAATCCAAGAATTGGTGACGAATGAAGAAAAAGTGAAAAGATACAAGACGTGCAGGATAAGGAAGAGGAGAAGAAGAGAACAAAGAGGATGAGAAGGAAGAAGAAAGTTTAAGAGAAGGCCATTGAGGACGAAATCAAGAAGAAGAAGAAGAAGAAGAAGAAGAAGAAGAAGAAGAAGAAGAAGAAGAAGAAGAAGAAGAAGCTAAGGAAAGTTGAAAATGAGAGGTAAAAAGAAAATTAAGAAAACTAAGCGATGAAGAGAGGAAGAAAGAAAGAAGACAAACTAAGAAAGACAGTTAAGAATGAAAAAAATAAAGGAAAAATATCAAAAAAAGAAAGAAGAAAAGAGCGAGAAAGGAAAAAATATAATAAAGACAAAAACAAATAAGAAAAGCAGATGAGAACGAAAAAAATATATATAAAAGAAAGAAAACAAAGACGAAAAGTAAGAGAAATATATGAAAAAAAGGAGGACGAAAAACAAAAAAAAAGTAAAGTAAAAGAAAAAAAGAAAAGTAGGAGAGAAAAGTAAAAAAAAACAAAAAAGAGAAAAACAGTAAGAGAAAAAGAAACACAAGGTAAAAAAAATGGCAGGCAGTTAAGATGTTCAGAAAAGCAATAAAGAAAGAAAAGAAAGATGAGCAAGAGTAAAAAAAAAAAAAGAAATTTGAGGTGAAAGAAAGCAGGCAATTATGTTGAGAAAAGAAAAAAAGTAAGAGAAACACATTAGAGGCAAAGAAAAACAAAAATAATAAAAGCAGAAGAAAAATAAAAAAAGAAGAAAAAGAAAAAAAGAAAAAAACAGAAAACTAGAGAAATAGAAAGACGAGAAAACAAGAGCAAAAAACAAACACAAGACAAACGAAAACAAACAGTTAAGTTAAGTTGTTCCTGAAGAAGAAAACTCATTACTTTTGGGAGGCTGGAGTGAGCCGCTGCCCTCACGCCCCGCACCGCCCCGCCACCACTGCCTCCGCCCCGCGATTGCCGCCCTCAGATTACGTCGCTGCTGACAGGGAGACTAATTTGTGCAACGCTGAGTTATGTCTTTTATCGCCACACTCGCCCTGTCGTATTCATTATGGCATCTCCCTTCCTCTCTTCCTTCCTGTCTCTCTTCTCTGATTCTTTAAACTTCCTTCCTCTCTTCTCTAATTCAAGTTTTATTTTTTCTCTTGCTTCATACATCTTCTTCCTCCCTTTTTATCCTTCCTGCCTTTCTTCTCTTCTCCCTTAAACTTCTTTCTTGTCTCCTCTAATGAAGTTTTATCCCTCTCTCGCTTGATAAACTTCTCTCTTCCTCCCTTTTTTCCTCCTCTCTTCTCTGCTCCCTTTAACTTTATCCCTCTCTCCTCTAATTCTCTCTCTCTCTCTCTCTCTCTCTCTCTCTCTCTCTCTCTCTCTCTCTCTCTCTCTCTCTCTCTCTCTCTCTCTCTCTCTCTCTCTCTCTCTCCTCTATCTAGCTTCCCTCTCATCAACGCCTTTTTTCTTTCCTTTCTTCAAATTTCCAGTATTTTCCTCCCTTCCTCACAAGCTCTCCCCTCTCTCCTCTTCTCTCCTTAGTTTGAACCTCCTTCCTCACTCTCCCTTGACAGACCAACGCCCATTTATCGCCTTCCTCCTCCTCCTCCTCCTCCTCCTCCTCCTCCTCCTCCTCCTCCTCCTCCTCCTCCTCCTCTTCCTCCTCCTCCTTCTCCACTATCACGGTCCATAAGTCTCCTTTTCCTCCCGTCACGTCATCTGTGTGCCTTTTCCTCCATCTCTCTGTCTAGCAAGCCATTAATCTTTCCTGACCTCTTTCCTTTCGGCTATAGTATCTACAGGTCTCTCTCTCTCTCTCTCTCTCTCTCTCTCTCTCTCTCTCTCTCTCTCTCTCTCTCTCTCTCTCTCTCTCTCTCTCTCTCTCATTTCCATTTGGGTAGTTACTAAATTTATAGCCGTCCTTTATCCTCCATTCCTCCTCTTCTTCTTCTTCTTCCTTATTTCTCCTCCTCCTCCTCCTCTTCCTCCTCCTCCTCCTCCCCCTCCTCCTCCTTCTTCTTCTTCTTCTTCCTTTTAGTTACTTCCTTTGCACTCTGTACGCTTTCATCTTTCGTTTCTTTTGTTTCTTAATCGAGAAAGGAACAAATATTTTTAGCTATTGATGAAGTAATTGTATACGTTTTCCTTTTCTTTGTATTTGTAGTAATTAAAAAAAAATAATAGTAATAATAATAATAGTGATAAAAAAATAACCCCTAACAATCTTAATTTCTGTTCTTTTTTTATTGTGAGTTTTTATTTATTTATTTATTTATTTATTTATTTTATTTATTTATTTTTTTTGTAACACGGTGAAGTCATTTAGTTAATTTCAATCTCTATCAATTCTTCATACTTTATTCCACTTCTGTCCACTCTCCTCTCCTATCGCTGCTTCCCACCATTCCTCTCCATTCCTTTCACTTTTCACGAGTCCTTTCCAATTCCCTTTCACTCCAGTCAATATCCTCCACTCCTCTCCACTCTCTAGTCAACCCTTTCCACTCCACTTTTCTCCACTCCCATTTTTCGACAGTATCCTCCACTCCTCTCCACATCCTTCCACTTCCATCCACTTATTTCCACCCTCATCCACTTCCCTACACTCCACTTCATCCTTCAGTCCCTATTTTCCACTACTATCCACTCCCCTTCACTCTCATCCACTCCCTCTCTCCCTGACCTCCTTGCACAGTGTAATACGTGTCCAGTGAGGCCATAAATTTGCCCCACACGTGACCTGTGACCTAAAAGTAGAGTGACTCCATTACTTGTGACCTTCCTCGGCGTGCTTAGCGGAGGTCAGGCGGGTCAGCGGGGGCCAGTGGGTCTGTTTTGGGTCACGATTAGAAGTACATAATTGGGTGACACCCGAGACACGTGAAGCGGTGAGGGAAATCATTGGGTTGGCTTATGAAGGTGGGTAGCGAAGGTAAGTGTGTAGATAAACGAGAATAAATAAGGAAGGAAAGGACGGAGGAGAGAGAAGATGCGTAGAAGTGATATGAAGGTAGAATGTGTAAATACGTATGTGTGTTACGTAAATAGAGGAATAGAAGGTGGGTAAAGAAGATAAGTGTTTAAATAACGTATGTAGATAGATGAGTAGATAAATAAACGTAAGGAGGGAAAGGAGGGAGGAAAGAGAAGAAGCCTAGAAGTGATATGAGAGCAGGCAGAATGTGAAAATATGTATGTGTTACGTAGGATTAGATAAATAAACGTGGAGTAAAAGAAATTACTGGTTAAGGGTACGTAGGTGTGTGAAGCAGATAAGTGAGTGGGTTATGTAAATGGGAGGGTGAATAGATAAACAACGTGCGGTAAAGGAAATTATTGGGTTAGCTTACGAGGGTGCGTTCAGTGGTTAAGTGTGTGAATACGTGATACTAGGTGAGTGAGTAAACATGATGAAAGGGAGAGAGACGAACTGACTAGAGAGGAAGAGAGAGATATAGGGAATGATGGAAGGAAAGAGGGAAAAATGAGAGAATAGATACCTAGAACAAGTAATATAATGGCAGATAGAACAGATAAATGCATGTTGGTAAATGAATAAATGAATAAACAAAATAAATAAATGAATAAGTAAAACGTACATGATTAAGGTAAATACTGATTACGTAAACATTAAATAAAAGCACACATAAACACTTAGATAGATAAAATAACTTGATTCTACGTATTAAATAAACTACAGCAAGAAAATCCAATATTACAAAAAAAAAATGGAGAATAACACGACTCAGAGAAATTGAAGCGTAAAATTTATAAACGAATACGAAAATAACTAAATAAACAAAAAAAAAATCAACCTGCAAGCCAAATGCAAAGAAAACCCGCCACTAAGGAAAGGATTGAAGGTAATAACTCAAAACTCAGGAAAAGGCATTGAAAATTTTTGAGCAAAGAGGAGACAGAAAATAAGCTCATAAATAATGTTAAGTTTAGAGAAATAAAGGAGGAAAGAGAAATAGAGAAAGTATACAGAAAGAGGACGAAGTAGCAGGAGGAGGAGGAGGAGGAGGAGGAGGAGGAGGAGGAGGAGGAGGAGGAGGAGGAGGGACAGGAAGAGAAGGATAAAAGTAAAGGGAACAAGTACTGCGAGAAGAGAGAGGAGGGGGAAGAGGGGAAAAAAAAAAGAGGAGGAGGAGGAGGAGGAGGAGGAGGAGAAGGAGGAGGAAGAGGAGGAGAAAGAAAGGCACACCTGAGAAATTCCTCCAAACATTTTTTCCTCTCATTTTTTCCCTCCATATTACTTAAGAGGGAAAAACTGTGGGCCTCCTGCTGCCTTCCTCCTTGCCTCACCCTAGTTTTCCCATTAAGAAAGGGAAAAAAGGGGAAATGTTGGGTAAAAAGAGAAAAGGTGAGGAAAATAGAGAAATATTGTGTACCCATTAAAAAAAATATATCTATAAAGAACAGATAAATAAAGGAACAAATAAATATCTACGCAAACAAAGAAATAGATTAAAACAGACAAAAATGTAGAAACAAACAAACAAAAAAACAGACGGACACAAAAGATAGCTAGACAAACAGACATACAGACAAACAAACAGACAGCCAGTCACCCAAAGAGACATTCAAACAAACACACACATATAGAGAGACAGCCAGACAGACAGCCAGACAAACAGACAGACAGACAGATAGTTAGACAAAAAGAGGCATTCAAACAAACACATATGGATAGACAGACAGACAGACAGACGGACAGATATATAACCCAAACATAATATAGACATAAAACCTAACGAGAGAGAGAGAGAGAGAGAGAGAGAGAGAGAGAGAGAGAGAGAGAGAGAGAGAGAGAGAGAGAGAGAGAGAGAGAGAGAGAGAGAGAGAGACACCAGAGGGAGCAAAAAATATATTAAGACAGAGAAGAAAAAGTGAGTTAGGAGATGGAAGGGAGAGATGAACAGACAAGGGAGGGAGGGAGGGAGGGAGGGAGAGAGGCAGAGAGGGAGGGAGGGAAGAGAAGATACCTAAAAGTAATATGAGTACTTGAACATTCCTCCTCCTCCTCCTCCTCCTCCTCCTCCTCCTCCTTCTCTCCTTCTCCAAATCTCCCTACACTTAAAACAGTCACAGAAGATTAATTTTCTTTTTAAATTTTTTTTCACCGTAATTTTTCTTCATTATCTCATCTATCTATTCATCTCACTTATCTTTTACTGATAGTGAAAATTCTCTGCTTAATAAGTATAGTATCGAGAGAGAGAGAGAGAGAGAGAGAGAGAGAGAGAGAGAGAGAGAGAGAGAGAGAGAGAGAGAGAGAGAGAGAGAGAGAGAGAGAGAGAGAGAGTAATAAAGCTGGTTATGAGGAAATACAGTGAAGATAATAAAATAATACAATGAAGATAGCAATATACATATATATATATATATATATATATATATATATATATATATATATATATATATATATATATATATATATATATATATATATATATATATATATACACATAAAAAGTATTTATACTAAGGTAAGAAAACGACATGAAAAGAAAAAAAAAGGGAAAATATATAAAATGCAAAAACAAGAACATACAAAATCAATAAACACACACACACACACACACACACACACACACACACACACACACACACACACACACACACACACACACACACACACACACAAACACGACAAGATACAACTCAACCCCACCAAAAAAAAAAAAAAAAGGTAAATAAAAAACAGTTCTAAGAATAATCAATAGCCTCACCTTGGGAAGTCTACCTGGGCAGTACCTGTAGCTAATTACGTGGACCCTTTAGCACACCTGGACTGAGAGAGGAGTGCAGAAGTGATGGGCTTTGATGAGGCTTGATGGGATGCTTGGTGATGGAATTAAGAGGGAGAGGGAATGGAGAGAAAGAGGCGTGGCCGAGAGGAGGAAGGAGGAAGAGAGGAGTGAAAAGATATGGTAGAGAGAAGGGAAGAGGGAGGCATTTTAGAAAGAAGGAAGGAATAAGGAAGGAAGAAAAGAAGTGTTGTAGGAGAGAAGAAATGGAGAGAAAGAGACGTTGTTTGGGATGGGAAGAAAAAAATGAAGGAGAAAGGTGTGATAGGAAGGAAGAAGGAAGAAAGAATGAAGGAAAGAAGCGCGATTCGGAGAAGGAATGAAGAATAAAGGAGAGAGAAAGAGGCGTAATAGGAAGGAAGAAGGAAAATGAATGAAGGAAAGAAGCGTGTAGGGAGAAAGAAGGAAGAAAAGAAAAAGCAACGAGGCGTGGTAGGAAGGAAGAAACAAGAGGGAAAATAGAAATAGACATGATAGAGGGAGGGAGAGAGAGAATAAGAAGGAGAAAGAGGAGGAGGAGGAGGAGGAGGAGGAGGAGGAGGAGGAGGAGGAGGAGGAGGAGGAGGAGGAGGAGGGGGAGGAGGAGGAGGAGGAAGAGGAGGAAGGCAAAGGATTCTGGTGGGGATAAGGGGAAGAGAGAGAGAGAGAGAGAGAGAGAGAGAGAGAGAGAGAGAGAGAGAGAGAGAGAGAGAGAGAGAGAGAGAGAGAGAGAGAGAGAGAGAGAGAGAGAGAGAGAGAGAGAGAGAGAGAGAGAGAGAGAAAAGAAAAAAGGAGACCAGAAATCCAAACCTTTTTAAGATCAAGACAGAGGAGGAAAGAATTTAGTTACAGAATTTGACAGGGTGACTGAGGGTGTAGGGTTAACAGGGTGAGGGGGAGGGTATGGCTAGGGTGAAGCTGGTCAGGGAGTCTTAGGGTGATGCTGTATGGATAAAGATAAGGCGAATTTACTAGGCTAAGGGAGAGGAGAGAGTGAGAGAAGAGAGAGTGAGTGGGAGAAGAGAGAGTGAGTGGTTATGGTGAGGGTGGGTACAGGTAGGGTATGGGTATCAGATCCCCTCCATCAATCAACACCCTCCCTCTTACTCTGTCATCACCCCACTACTGAGAGAGAGAGAGAGAGAGAGAGAGAGAGAGAGAGAGAGAGAGAGAGAGAGAGAGAGAGAGAGAGAGAGAGAGAGAGAGAGAGAGAAAATGAAAACCGTTACTGCTTTCTCTCTCTCTCTCTCTCTCTCTCTCTCTCTCTCTCTCTCTCTCTCTCTCTCTCTCTCTCTCTCTCTCTCTCTCCCTCATTCCCCTCGTGCATCTTCTCCATCATTTATTTTTATTGCCAACTTTATTCCCTCCTGCACTATCACTTGGGCGCGTGCTGGCCAATTGAGCGTAATGGAGAACACTGCTGCCCTCTCTCTCTCTCTCTCTCTCTCTCTCTCTCTCTCTCTCTCTCTCTCTCTCTCTCTCTCTCTCTCTCTCTGCACTGCCCACTAACAAATAACTAACAAATAACAAAATAAATCAAAACAACTGGTATATATAAACAAGGATATTTTGTCAACTAGTCTAGGCTAAACATAAATATACGTAAATAAAAATAAATAAATCAAATAACAATAGTAAGATGGTCAGACCCGAGTGATATTTCTACTACTGTCTTTTCTCATTTTTTTCTCAACCGTACACAATCTTGTTTTCTCCTCACTCCACTTTTCCTTTATAAAATCGAAACTGACTCAAATCCATCAACAAAGAGGTAGAATAAGGATGAATATTGCTCATAGAGGGGATACAGCGGCAGGTCTTGTGCTGTGGGAGGGGAGGGTGACTAAAGGAGGAGCTGTGGTGTTGGAATGCAAGACGAATGCAAGACGGTTCCCTCGCCACACTGGATGCATAAGTTTGAGAGAGAGAGAGAGAGAGAGAGAGAGAGAGAGAGAGAGAGAGAGAGAGAGAGAGAGAGAGAGAGAGAGAGAGAGAGAGAGAGAATATCAGACCTCTCATAATTCCTTACCTCAGATTATATTAACCTAGCAATCTCAGACGTCAACCACCGCCATTTATCTCCACAGTTTGCACACGATGCCCCAAAACTACCCTTGGCTCTTCAACTAAATGCAAAAAACATATGTAGACTTCTCTGCTTTAAAGTTAATCGACAAATAAACATTTTCTACTATAATCGTCTTTTTTGTTATTCAAAGCACTGTAAAAATTTGTATCGACGCAAGAAATTAGGAAATATAAGGTTTCTTTTTGTCTTTTTAAGAGTATTTAAGGGACCAGTTTAAAATTTTGTGTTTTAATTCTCTTCTTTTTATTCAGAACAATTAAAATTTACATTGACACAGAAAATAAGAGAATATGACTTTTTTTAAGAATTATTTAAGAGCCTAACATGGAATTGTATGTTCTAATTTTATTCTCATTCACAGCACTGTAAAATTATACACTGACAAAAAAAATTGAGAAAAGAGGTTGATTTTACAGTTTTAAGAGCATTTCTGAGCTTAGCATGAAAGTGTTTTAAAATGGTGCACGAAATTATGGGAAAGGTTGTCTAGAAGGGGAAGAGTTTATATAAGAGTTTGTTACGTATATTGCTAATCTAATAGTGCAGTAGTAGAATGTCCAGTGCTGCACCATACTCACACCATACACACGCAGCATAGTCTGTGGTGCTTCTTGTTACCGTACCTGAAAGAGAAAACAGGACGTATTACATTTCTGCAACTCCCTGTAGCACACACACACACACACACACACACACACACACACACACACACACTTACCCCCTCCCCCAAACACGAGCACAAAGAGATAAAAATTGTGAGTTAAGACGACAAAAACACACACGGGTATAACATTTCAAGGCCACCACCACCATCACCGCCACCACCACCAGCACCACCCGAGGCACGCTGAGGGAAGGGTCGCCTACGTGAGGGCCCGAACAGGCGAGGAAGAGCCACTCAATTAAACGACAACAAAGAAACGACTCATGCCACACTACTGCCACTTGATGTCGTCACCACTTCTACTGTTTTCCTTCCCTCCTCCTCCTCCTCCTGCTGCTGTTGGTGCTGCTGTACTTTCCTATCTCCTTATCCAGTAGCTAGTCGGAAGTGTTTTTTTTTCCGTTTTTTTTTGTATTCCTTCTTCTCCTCCTTTTTTTCTTCTTTTCCTCCTTTTCCTAGTGTATCCTATCTCCTTACCCAGTATCTAATTCCTGTCTAGTTATCCTTTGTACTCCTCCTCCTCCTCCTCCTTTACTATTCTATCACTAGTTAGAAGTAGTTTCCTTATATCAATGCAAAGATTTAAAAGTCTGCTACTGTTTGTTTATCCTTTGCAATCCTCCTCCTCCTCCTCCTCCTCCTGCTCCTCCTCCTCCTCCATCACAGCACCAATGAAGGATATCGACCGTAGGATAACTGTTCCCTGCCTTGCCTTCCTAATCTCAGGTGTGTCCCAGGTGCACCAAGGTCACTGCCACTGTTGTCAGGACGTTCAAGTATGCCCAGGTGAGACTGTCCAGGTGCGGCGAGCTACTACAGGTACTACAGCCCCACGCGTGTCTTGAATGTCACTACTTCTGTACCTGTCTGTGGTTCGTCTCGGTATGTTGGGCTCTCTCTCTCTCTCTCTCTCTCTCTCTCTCTCTCTCTCTCTCTCTCTCTCTCTCTCTCTCTCTGTGTGTGTGTGTGTGTGTGTGTGTGTGTGTGTTTATTTATCTTTTCTTAGTCCTTTTCTTCGTATTTCTCCTCCTTTCCCTCTTCTTCCGTCTTCAACATAACTGTCATTCCTCTTACGTAATCAGTCAATCAATTTTCTTCTTCTTCTTCTTCTTCTTCTTCTTTTTCTTCTTCTTGTTTCTCCTCCTTCTTTTCCTCGTCCTTCTTTTCCTACATTATTGCAGGACAATCATAATGAATAAACCAATCTATCTTTTTCTCCTTCTTTTCCGCACTCCTCATTCTTTTCCTTCTTCTCAGCCTCTTTCTCACCCTCCTTCATAACCTTTCCCAGACGTTCACTGACATATATATACACACACACACACACACACACACACACACACACACACACACACACACATGCCCAGGTTGAGAAAGAGGAAATTCTTCTCGGCATCACAAGAACATGAAACAGGATGCTACTGTGAACCACCACCACCACCACCACCACCACCACCATTACACCACATCCCAACTCCACACATGCACCATTCATCACCCCAGCCTCTCTACTGATACATCCACCATCACCACCATACATCACCACCACATACCCCTCCACACCATCCACACGTCTACTCATCACCCCAACTTCTCTACTGCAACATGCACCATCACCACCACCACTCCTATACCACACCCTTACACCACATCCACTAAACTACACCACCCATTACTCAAGCCTCCCTTCCACACCGTCACTACCACCATCTCCTCTACACATCACCACCACGTTCCCCTTCATATCATCACATGTCTACCTATCATTCCAGTTTCCCTACCACTTCCTCCACCCAGCACTATTACTAACCCCCGTCATGCCTATTAATCCTCCTCCCCCCCCCCTAACCTTGTGACGCCTGCCTCCTCGCCACAGCCTCCCAGTAGCTCACCATGTCCCACTTAACCACAAGACAATACTCTGTACTTTATGGTAACCTAACTTAACCTAACTTAGTCACACTTGCATGTTCCTTACGACACGAATTTTTACCAGTCAACGCTAGTATTACTATTTTTACTATCACACGTCATTTAATCTATTCTCTTTCTTGTATCGTTGTGTTCGTTCTTTTTCTTCACTTTTCTTATTTTTTTCTATCTCTGTATTCCTATCAATCCTTCTGTTATTTATGCTTGTTTTTTATTTATTTATTTATTTTTTATCTTCTTCATTTTGTGCATTTTTGTCACACAGGGACTGCCACGTGTAGGTCTGATGGCTTCCTACAGCTTCTCTTATTTTCTTATGTTCTTATGTTCTTATGTTTTTGTTTTTTTGTAACCATAACAACACAACATCAAAGGTACTCAAAATATTTTACTTACAAAGAAATAATCATTGCTAACTCAGAGACCCCCCAAAGATATCCCCAATGAAAATCTTAAAAATCCACACACACACACACACAAAAAAAAAAAAAAAGAAAAAGAAAAAGAAAAAGAAAAAGAAAGAAAAAAATCATATCCTACACACCAAAAAGGATAAATCAAGGTAGTATCGTCTATAAAAACTCCACTGAAACGACCCACCTACAAAATGGATAAAGATAAAATGCAAATAAAAAGATACCTGGGATCTACCGATACTATTTAAGCACACACACAAAAAAAAAAAAAAGGGAAGAAATCTTTTGAGACCCTTTATGACCTGCACATTAGTACCTGCACACCTTTACCTGTTCCTACCTGTGCCCTTTACAAGTAACGACGAGGCGGCAGGTGAGAGGCAGGTGAGAAGGGTGGTACTAGGAGGGTAATTACAGGTACAGAAGGGCAGAAGGTGTTAACAGGTAAGGGGAATGAGGGGAAAGGTGTGCTCAGGTGTTGCTCAGTGTTGTTGGGGTGTTGCTAGGGTGTTGTTGGGGTGTTGTTGGGGTGTTGTTGGGTTACCTGGTGTGCTTATGGTAATGATCTGGATGGTGTTGGCCAGGTGTAGTTTGGTTGGTGATTTAGATTTGTTTTATGTGTTTTTTTTTAATGTTTTTTTACGGTTTTATAAGATTTTTTTTTCTGATCAACTTGGTGTTTCTTTTATTTATTTTTTTCTGTGTTTTGTTTGGTGGTTTTTGCTTTTGCTTTTATTTTGTCTCATTAGTTTTTGTATTTTATCTTTTTATTTTATTTTATGTTGTGTTGTCTACTTTTTTTCGCCCTTTCTCTCATAGTTTAGGGTTACTCAGTGTGTGTGTGTGTGTGTGTGTGTGTGTGTGTGTGTGTGTGTGTGTGTGTGTGTGTGTGTGTGTGTGTGTGTGTGTGTGTGTGTGTGTGTAACTGCATCTGTCTGTCTGCCTGTGTGTGTATGTGTACGCATTCTTTTCTTCCTTTGCAAATATTGTTCCTACAGTCACTTCCACAAACATCTCCCTCTTACACAGCCTCCCTCGTCCCGTCCTTCCTTACTCCATAACCTCCATGCTAAACTAAATACTAAATTGTCCTTTCCCTCTGATCTACTTACCTCTTTTCTATGGAATGAAATTATGAATAGACCTTTCTTGATCCATTTCTTACCTTTAGCCAGTGACCTAATACATCAACAACAACAACAACAACAACAACAACAACAACAACAACAACAACAACAACGATCAGCAACAGATACCACATATACAAGCACTCTGGCGTACCCTATGGACTTATAGAAACCTCATTACCTACCCAAGAGAGCTTTAACTCTCCTTCTGCTTTCCTGGCGCATCATTCCTTAATAAGCAGAGAACGAAGGAATGAGGAAGGAAGGAAGGAAGGAAGGGAGAAAACTGAAAACGAAGGAATGAAAGTAGATAAGAAATGAAGAGGATAAAAACGAAAAGAAGCGAGGAGGTGAACTAGAAGACCAGGGACTGTTGTAAAAAGTGGACGGGAGACAATACAGGGCCTCTAACGCTGCCATGACTGCGAGGTGTTGACAGGGAAGAAAATGAGGAGGGTCTTCGTCAACAAACAGACAGAGAGAGAGGGAGGCCACCAAGTTCTCTCTCTCTCTCTCTCTCTCTCTCTCTCTCTCTCTCTCTTGTAGTGTGATCTATCTTGCACTTTTGTGATTGTGAGTAAAAGTTTTAGTTAAGTTTCTTTTAGAGAGAGAGAGAGAGAGAGAGAGAGAGAGAGAGAGAGAGAGAGAGAGAGAGAGAGAGAGAGAGAGAGAGAGAGAGAGAGAGAGAGAGAGAATAAATCACCAGTTATCTTCGAAAATAATAAAAGAGGTGATGGAAAGAAACCAGACGAGAGAGAGAGAGAGAGAGAGAGAGAGAGAGAGAGAGAGAGAGAGAGAGAGAGAGAGAGAGAGAGAGAGAGAGAGCTGCACCACACACACACAATATACAGTAGTGACTCAGCAAGTGATGTCTCGACTTAAGGGAACCAGACCAACAAGGAATGACCCTCCTCCTCCTCCTCCTCCTCCTCCTCCTCCTCCTCCTCCTCCTCCTCCTCTTCCTCCTCCTCCTCCCACAGTGGATCTTTTCACTTCAGCACCTCTAGACCATCAACCACCCTCACACCCCCTCATCCCCTACCATTCCTTCCTCACCTCCTAATCTTATTTTTAATCTCCTTTTATCTGTTATTCCTTCTTTCGTTCCTTCTTTATTAACTTTCTTTCAGTTTCTTTTCTTTCTTTTCTCCTCACATCATATATTCTTTCGCTGTTTTCTTCCTTTCCTTCTTTTTTTCCCTTCTTCTTATCAGCTTTCTTCGTTTTTCCTCTTTCCTTCCTTCCTTTTCATTTTTTCTTTTTGTCTTTCCTCCTAATCAACTTTCTTCTTTGTTCCATCCATCCCTTTTCCTTTCCTCATTTCCTCTTCTGTCCTTCCTTCATTCCTGCCTTTCTGTATAATTTCACTCCTTCGTTCTCATCTCTCTTCCTTCCTTCCTTCCTTCTTTCCTTCTTTCTTAGTTTCCTTTTATTTTTAACCTTCAATCTAAGCTCCTACATGAACCAAGACTCTGTTTACCTTCCGTTTTCTTCCCCTTCCCTTCCCTTCCCTTCCCTTCCTTCCCTTCCCACACTAATAACAGCCCCATCAAGCAATTCCTTAACTGACCCTCTCACATTATTCTCTTTGTCCCCTCTGAACTTTAAATCCTCCTCCTCCTCTTCCTCCTCCTCCTCCTCCTCCTCCTCCTCCTCCTCAGACAGCTCACATTTCTACACCAAAAGCACCGAAAATTTCAACACAAAACAAGAAGAGGAGGAAGAGGAGGAGGAGGAGGAGGAGGAGGAGGAGGAGGAGGAGGAGGAGGAGAAGGAATAAATCAGCAAATGTACCAAAACAGGAATAAAATGAACGACTGGAAGAAGAACCATAAATTCTTATTAAATATTCCTTCCCTCTTCATTCTTTTCTTTTCTTTCTTCTCTTCTTTTCATCTAAAATTCAATCCCTTTAATGGAGAAGGTGAAGGAGGCGTGAGGAAAGAAAGAAGGAAAGAAGAGGAAGAAGGAATAGAAATAGATAAGGTGAAATAGGATCAATTTGAAATATAGGGGAGAGAGAGAGAGAGAGAGAGAGAGAGAGAGAGAGAGAGAGAGAGAGAGAGAGAGAGAGAGAGAGAGAGAGAGACTGAAGGACGAAGTGATTAAAAGACAGACGTGGGAGACAAGACAGAAAGAAAAAAATGAACAAAAAATTACTTTGCGGAAAAATAGTGAAGGAAAATGAAGGAAATATAAAGAGAAGAGAGAAGGAAGAGCACAAGAACAAGAAACGGAGGAAAGGCCATAAGAAAGAGAATAAATGGAGGAGAGAAAGGAGAGAACGAGAGGGACAAGAAAGAAGCAAAGACAGCGAGAAAAAAAAATTGAAAAAAAATAAAGGAATAAAGAAGAGAATTACAAAAATAGGAAACAGAGAAGAAAAGTAAGAAAAGAAGAAATGGATGGACAATCTGAAAGAGGAAAGGAAAAATAATCATAGGAGAGGGAAGAGAGCAAAGTGAGAGGAAGGGAGAGAAAGAGAGAAAGGAAGAGAATAATGAGAGAAGGGAGAGGAAATTTAAAAGTGACTTGAAAGAATAATCACAGAGGGAAGAAAGAAAAAGCGAGAGGAAGGGAGAGAAAGGGAGAGGGAAAGGAGTAAAGTCAGAGGAAGGGAGAGGAAAGGGAGAGGAAGGAAAGGGTGTATCTATTAGGATTCTGTCGGCGCCTAAGAAGTAGTGATGGGCGTCCCGTTACGTGTGTGTGTGTGTGTGTGTGTGTGTGTGTGTGTGTGTGTGTGTGTGTGTGTGTGTGTGTGTGTGTGTGTGTTGGGAGATTAGTGCGTCAGTCAGGCTTAGCGCTTTCAATTCACTCAATTCAATGGCATTTAAGTGATCAAAGAAGGCGTGTTTTTTTTCATGTATATATTTTTGTTTTTTTTTAATATTTTCTTTCGCCTTTTCTCTCTCACAGATACAAACGTGTGATTTATTGGGTTTATGTTAAAAGAGTGCCGCCTCTCTCTCTCTCTCTCTCTCTCTCTCTCTCTCTCTCTCTCTCTCTCTCTCTCTCTCTCTCTCTCTTAAATGCTGCTATTTTTTTTTCTTTTTCCCATTTTTTTCTTCATAATCTTGTCATTTCCATCCTTGTGTTATTTCTTTTTTTAAGTGTTATTTTCTTCAGTTTACTTATTCAGTTTTTCTTATTTTATTTGTCCCTATTTTTTTCTTTTTTAGTGATAGCCTTTCTTGTTTTTTTATTTTCTTTACTGTTTTTTTATTTTCTTTTATCTTAATCATTCAGAGTTTGTTTCTGTAATGAATTTTTTTCTTTTCCTTTAGAGTGGTAGCATATCTTATTTCTTTTACTTTCTTACTTTACATCCTTCTGTCACTAATCTTGCCTCCGTCACTCAGTCCACACCAATCAAACACTTTTCTATTTACCTTCACATCTTTCCACTTCCTGGAAAAGCAAAGACAGCCTTTTTTTTTCCTTCCTCACTTTGCATCTTTTTATCTGTAATCTTGCTCCTGCCAGTCACTCCGCGCCACTGTACCATTATTCTGTTTACCCTACACCTCCTCCTCCACGTCTCCCGCTATTCTTGCGAAGTCTGTACACTGTTACCTTCTTCCATACTTAACCTGTGTTTTTTGTATCTTTTCTTTTTGTCATAGTCTACATGTAAACAGTCTTATTTTATTATATACTGTACATCAATCTTTCTCTCTTCCTGATAAAGTAATGACAATTTTTTTTTTTCTCTTATATTTTTACCTACTTATGCCTTGTCCTCTTTCTTGTATAGTCTACGTGTAAATATTTTTCTTCCCCTGTTATACACATGTCTGCCTCTGTTCCTTTTTGATTATAGACAATTTCGTTCTTGTTTTCAACTGCTAAGTATCTTTCGGCGTGTATCTGTCAATCTACGCACAAATAGTTTTCTTTCTTTCTTATCAAGCACCTTTTCCTTCATCCTTCTATTCCTGGTAAAGGTTTTTTTTTCCGTCTTTACTTTAATTAGCACTTTATGTCTCCTGTCCTGCCAAAGTCTCTGTCACAGTCTTTTTTACAATACAAACCTTTACATTTCTCTCTCTCTCTCTCTCTCTCTCTCTCTCTCTCTCTCTCTCTCTCTCTCTCTCTCTCTCTCTCTCTCTCTCTCTCTCTCTCTCTCTCTCTACCATTGCTGATAACTGATAAGGTACAGACACCCACTCTTCCTTTACATTCCTCCTGTCTGAACACAAACACTAGTACACCACAGCATCGTATACTTACAGTTCCCCCTTTAACCACAAACCTTTTAATTTCTTCTTATTTTTCACAAAGTATACACACCCACTCTTCCTTTACTCTCCTGTCTGGACACACAAACACCCCTACACCCCATCACCGTATCGTTAAAAACAGTCTTCTATTTACCACAAGCCTTTTAATTTCTTCCCATTCCTTACAAAGAACACACACTCACCTTTCCTTTACCCTCCTGTCTCGGCGCACAAACACTTCTACACCCCCGCCAGTTTATCGCCAGCAGCACGCCCTCTCTCCACGCCCGCGATGGCCAGCAATCCTTAACCACGTCACGGTGAGATAAGGAGACGTGTGTAGCTGATTAGAGGTCAGAATCCTATCACCTTAGCTTCCTTTTCCTCCTTAAGACTATGTGAAGGATGCCTGTTGTGTGAGCCTTCCTTCATACTGACTCTGTTCTTCCTCCTCCTCCTCCTCCTCCTCCTTATCCTCCTTCTCTACGTCCTCCTCCTCTTCTTCTTCTTACATCCGCACCCTCTTTGTGCCTCTTTGCTCTCAGATTAACACAATGTCCTCTCTCTCTCTCTCTCTCTCTCTCTCTCTCTCTCTCTCTCTCTCTCTCTCTCTCTCTCTCTCTCTCTCTCTCTCTTGGATAGATGTCGATGGCATTTTGTTTTACTTTTTTATTCTGCTCTTATTTGTATTTTGTTGTGTTTATATTTTGAAGGCAAGGCGCGTTAACTTTTTTTTTTTTTTTTTTTTTTTTGTGTGTGTGTGTGTGTGTGTGTGTGTGTGTGTGTGTGTGTGTGTGTGTGTGTGTGTGTGTGTGTGTGTGTGTGTGTGTGTGTGTGTGTGTGTGTGTGTGTGCAAATGAGTTCCTGCACGCTAGCTAGTCTTTGTTGATTGGAAGTTTTGGAGATGAATGCTGATAAAAGAGAGAGAGAGAGAGAGAGAGAGAGAGAGAGAGAGAGAGAGAGAGAGAGAGAGAGAGAGAGAGAGAGAGAGAGAGAGAGAGAGAGAGAGAGAGAGAGAGAGAGTAAGCAAGGGAACCATTAATCAACGCCTCTTGCATTATCAAAAACAAAAACAAAAACAAAAAAACTTGCTCCACACATCACACATGAAAACAATTAATTTCCACTTTTCCTCCACCACCACCACCACATTTCCTGCTGATTTCTGATACCAATGGACTTTACCTGCTGATTCTACTTAATTACTTACCTGAACCTCTATTCTGGTGAGTTTCCTGGTTCATTATTAATTCCTTCCTTTCCTAGTTTTAATTTTTCTTTGTTCTATATTTTTTTCCCCTTTTCTTATTTACATGGCAAGGAAACTGGCAAAGGGAACATAAGGTGGGGAAAACTGTAACTTAACTTCCCTGCTTAAAAAAAAAAAAATACTTGCCACAACCACCAACACTTCCGCCTCCTCTTCCACAAACTGTTACACCCATCCACAAGCAGCTTCACCTATCCACACCTATCCACACTCATCCACATCCATCCACACATCCTGAAGTGGTTTGCAAGACATAACTCCGAATTCAAGTGGGTGTTTGGGTGTTGAGTGACCTTCGTAGGGTAGAGGGGTAGATGGGTGGAGGGGTGGAGGAGCGGAATAGGTGACACGCAAGGTTAGGGACTCCACCCATTACCCATCCTGTTCTCCACACCCTCCTTCACCACTATCACACTGTCTCTCCACCTTAACGTGCCTTGTTACTCCACCTTCCTATTTTCCACTCTCTCATCTCTCTTCCTCTATACAGTAAGCAACTCACTCCACCTCCTTCACCTCCTCCACTATTTTTTCATCTAGTACCTCCACAAAACGTCCACTTCCCCCTCCTTGTTCTCCACTTCACCACGTTCTGTATTGTTTCCATACCTCTATACTTCCTCTTCCACCTCCTTGCCCTCCACTTCACCTACTACGTTGTCTCCACATCTCTAAATTTCCACTTCTTCCTCCTTTTCCTCCACTATTTCTCCATTTTGTTTTCTCACCTCCATTCAGCCTCTATTTCAACCACCTTGTCTTCCACTCCTCCACCTTCTACATTGTCCACAAGCCTCCACTAAAGAGCTCCGTCCACCTCCTTCTTCTCCACTCCTCCTCCACTTTCTACACTGTCTCCACACGTGCACTAAACCTTCCCTTCCCTCTCATTTTCCTCCTTGTCCTTCATCCTACCTTATCTCTCCACCTCCTAACCTTTCCTCCACCCCTCCACTAATCCTCCACTTCCTTCTTCTTATCCTCCACTTATCCAGAATTATTGGACATGTTTTTCTATCTGTTTATCTTATTCCCTATTATACCTTTCCTCCCATTTCTTCTTTTTCGTTTCTCTCTATTTTCTATAATGTTATCTATTTTCATTTTGCCCTTTCTTCCTGTTTACTTGATTTTATTTATTTTTTTCTCTCTCTTTTGTTAATATTTTTTATTTTTTTTTATTTTACTAATTATTTTATTGTTGTTTTATTTTTTCGTGTTTGTTGGTCAGTCCTCTTCAAGTTATTTATTTCCCCTTTGTTTCTATATCCTTTGTTATCTTTCTTCCCTTTTTCTCAATGTTTATCTTTCCCTATCATTTAATTCTATATTTTGCCTCTCCTCTATTCCATCTGCTTTTTTTTTCGTTTTGTTTTCTTTGTCTTCCTTTTCCTTCTACTTCTGTTTATGCTTTCCATCATTTTCTCAAGTTTTCTTCTCTTTATTCCACTTAATCTCTCTTCCCTCCTTTGTTCCTTCTTCTTCTTCTTGTTGCTTTTACTTCTGTTTCTATATTCTGTAATTTTCTTACGTTTCGTTTTCTTTATTCCTCTTAATTCCTCTTTCCTTTTTTGTTGCTTCTTCTTCTTCCTATTCTTTTACTTCTATTTTCCGTTTTCTCTCATTTTCTGAAGATTTCCCTTTCTTTATTCCGCCTTATCTCTCTTCCTCTCTTTATCTTCCCTCCCCACCGCCTCGCATTCCTCCCACATTCCTCCCCTTCACCTTTCCACCTTCTTTAATGTCCCTTCTCTCCTCTACCTTTTCCGACCACCTCCTCCTCTTCCCTTTTCATCTCCCTTCTCGTATTTCCACCAGTCCAGTTTCTCTCTCTCTCTCTCTCTCTCTCTCTCTCTCTCTCTCTCTCTCTCTCTCTCTCTCTCTCTCTCTCTCTCTCTCTCTCTCTCTCTCGTTTGACATTATTTTTTACTTTTCTTCATTCAACTTCGTATATTTTTATTTTTCTTCTTCTTATTCCTGTTAACCTTCTTTTTCTTTGTGTTTCTTTGCTATTCTTGTTTCCTTTCCTTCTTTTCTTTCTACATTATTTTATTTTCCTTCTTTCTGTTTTTCTTCTTCCTATTTCTATTAATCTTTTTTTCATTTTTTAGGTCTTTTCTTATTTCTGTTTTGTTTTCCTTCTCTTCTTTACATATTTTAAACTTTTCCTATCTACTCTCTCTTCTTTTTTTCTTTTCTTTCTTCCTGTTCCTATAAATTATTATCTTTTTGCATGTCTTCTTATTCTTGGTCCCTTCTCCACTTCCTTATAATTTTTAAAAACTTTCATTTCGTTTACTTCTTCTTCAATTTTTCTTATTTTCCTTCTTCCTGTTCATCTGAATCCTTTTCTGCTTTGTATCTCTTCTTATTCTTGTTTTATTTTCCTCCTCTTTCTAATTAAATTATTTCCCTCTTCTAATTTGTTCTTTTGTTTATCTTTCATTATCTCTCTACTTCTTTTTAGCCTTCTTTTACTCGTTTACATGTTTTCTTTAGTTATTTTTCTTTCTTGTTATCTTCTATATCAGTTAATCTCTTATCTTGTCTCTCTTCTTATCCTCCTCTTCCTTCTCCTGCTCCTCCTCCTCCTCCTCCTCCTCCTCTTCTTCTTCTTCCACTTCCTCTTTCATCACCTTGTCCTCTCGTGCTGTTTGCTTGTTTACTCTCTCTCTCTCTCTCTCTCTCTCTCTCTCTCTCTCTCTCTCTCTCTCTCTCTCTCTCTCTCTCTCTCTCTCTCTCTCTCCTTCCTACATCATTATTCATCTTTCACTTTCTTCCTCCTTTTCCTTCCTTTCTCTTTCTTTTCTCTCTTTCTTCCTTTCCTCCCAATATTATTTTCTTCCTTCTCTTCCTACATTTCCTTCTTATTCCTTCTCACCTATATCCTCCTCTCAAATTTTTCTTCTTTTTCCTTTTCCTAATCCTTCTCTCTCCCTTTTTTCCTTTATTCTTTCCTTTTCTCCTTTACTTCCTTCCTGTTTCTCTCCTGCATTATTATAACGCTTCCTTCCCCTTTCCCCTATTTCGTCTTCCTTCCTTCTTCTCCTTCGCCTCCCAACCTCCTAAGTCATCCTCACTCCTTCCTCCTTTTCCTCTCCTTCCTTCTCCCTCACTTTCCTTCCTCTTCCTCACCTTCCTCTCTTTCTCCCCTCTCCCTCTCCCTCTCCCTCTCTCCCGCTGGGCTAATATTGACCATCAAACACTGAAGGCTTCACAAGTTGCCCTTAGGAACCCCACATGCCTTCGTGCCTCCTCCCTCCTTCCCTCCTTTCCCTGCCTTCCTCCTTTCCCTCCTTCAATACCTCATCTCTCCAATCTGTCTTATTTTTTTCCCTTCGGTCCCCCAGTCTCTTATCAATGTCCAACTGTTTATCTATACACTCGTCTGTTTGTGAGTCTTTATCTGTCTAATCTTTACCTGTGTGTTCGTCCGCTCATCCAGGTGTGAAGAGAGGGTGTGGGGGGTGTCTACACAGGTGAGTCTGAAGAATCAATGTGGTCTTTCCCTCACCTGTCACTTGGGGAAAGAAGTTGTGTTGATTTGTAATTTGTTGATGGTAATGGTTGATGTTACTGGTGTTTGTCTGACTGTATTATTAAATGTTGTGTGTGTGTTTTTTTTTACAGGTGTTTTACAGGTGTTTTTGTGGTAATGTGTGGTTGTAATTTTTTTTTTTTGTGTGTGTGTGTGTGTGTGTGTGTGTGTGTGTGTGTGTGTGTGTGTGTGTGTGTGTGTGTGTGTGTGTGTGTGTGTGTGTGTGTGTGTGTGTGTTTAGATTCCTTGTGATTTGCTGGTTTGGTGGTTTCGGAGCATGTTTTATCATGTTCTATTAGAGTTTATCCTTATGTTCATGTGTGTTTTTATTACTGCATTATATCGCGTTTCAATTGTATTTCACTACACTTCATTATGTATCTATATCTTCATCATACCTAACCGCATTTTTACAATATTTCTTTCCTATATGTCATTAAATTTGTGCTATGCTATTCCCATATTTTGCTACATTTCAACATACTTTCCACTACTCTCAAATGTAACTTCCTATAGTCCCTAATATCTTCAAAGCATTTTATCAGAATCTTTACAATACTTTCCAGTATCTCACCATATCTTACATTTACATTTTTCTTCACCACATTTTTTGCAACATTTCTCTCAATACCCTCTACTACCTGTGAATTTATTTATTTTACTGCATTACTGTTATTATTATCACTTTTTATTTTTTATTTATTTATTTATTTATTTACTTTTTAGTGAGCATGTTAGATTGTCAGGTTTTGGGGTGAAGTGTCTGCAGTCCTCACGTTATCTGTTGGTTTAGTAAGGACGAGTGATACAGTAAGTGTGTCTGTGGTCTATTCTTAGCTTAGACACTCCACCCTATGCACCACCACCACCACCACCACCACCACCAGTACCATTTCCACGTACACACACTCATGCACGTCACTCATCCGGACACGCACAGCTTAAACACTCCTGATCTTTAGCCTTTCTCTCTCTCTCTCTCTCTCTCTCTCTCTCTCTCTCTCTCTCTCTCTCTCTCTCTCTCTCTCTCTCTGTGTGTGTGTGTGTGTGTGTGTGTGTGTGTGTGTGTGTGTGTGTGTGTATTTCTTTTACTCATCCATGCATCCATTCTTTTTTCTTTCCTTTCTCTTTCTTTATTTCTTTTATTTAATTTCTTATTTACTGAATGCCTATCTGATCCTCTCTCCCTCCTTCCCTCTCTCTCTCTCTCTCTCTCTCTCTCTCTCTCTCTCTCTCTCTCTCTCTCTCTCTCTCTCTCTCTCTCTCTCTCTTGACAATACTCCACTCAAAACACATATTTTCCTTTATCAACTTCTCCCTTTACATACACAACATAACCCACCACCACCACCACCACCACCACCACCACGCCACACCCACGCCCAGGGCAGCACACCCACGCACCCCACACACCCACACGCTCCGAGGCCTCAAAGCGCTCCTTGTCCAAACACTTCACTCACATAGAACCATTTGGCCAACTTCACAAGCTCCTGTAGAAATCTAATAAACTGACCTTATTACGAGAGTTTGGAATACAATAGGAGTAATGGGAAGGCCAAAAGGTATCGCGGAGTAATGAAAGAAGCTAGAAATTCAAATGAAGGGGAGAAAAGAAGGGGAGAAAAGAAGGGGTAAAGTTTAAGGAGTAGTGAAGTGAAGTGAAGAATTTCGAAACTTTGTGGTGGTTGAAATTAAAGATTAATGTAAATAAGAAGACGCTAGACACAGAGTAAATAAATGAATGCAGGACGTGAGAGAGAGAGAGAGAGAGAGAGAGAGAGAGAGAGAGAGAGAGAGAGAGAGAGAGAGAGAGAGAGAGAGAGAGAGAGAGAATGTTTGGTATGTGCACAGACTTAATGCTATACTGTCTAAATACACACACACACACACACACACACACACACACACACACACACACACACACACACACACACACACACGAACACAGACATGCAACCAAGAGGAAAAATTTGACGAATGACTTCTCCTCCTCCTCCTCCTCCTCCTCCTCCTCCTCCTCCTCCTTTTCTTCCCCTGCCACACCCAATACCTCCTCTGTTTCCTTTCCTTTCCATCCTTTGTTGTGATTTTCGTCTCTATGTCCCACGTATTTAAGGGCCAGTTAGCGTAAGTTTAGGTTACATTATAAAAAGAAAATTTAATGTTGCTCTCCTTAAAGTTTCGCAAAAAAAATATCTAACTTTCGATTTGTTCCCACTTTCTTACTAGTTGTATTTCCTCTTAATTTTTTTTTTAATGTTCAGTTTCATAAAAAAAATAAAAGATGTCAGAATAATAATAGCAAAACTTTCAATTATACTTTATGTAACTTATCTTTGGGGCAATTCAGTTCATCCACGGACAAAAAAAAATAAAAATAAAAATAAATAAATAAAAAAATAAATAAATAAATAAACACACACACACACACACACACACACACACACAATACAAACACTATATTTTTTCATTGCTACACTTTTTTTGTGCGTGTGTGATTTATGGTGATTTTGTAAGATATAGCGATTGGGAAGAGAAAAGACGAGGGAAAGAAAGAGGAAGAGGCATGAAGGGGAGGAAAAGGAAGAAATAAATAAAGTAAAGTTTGTTTAGGAAAAAAAGGACGGAAAAAAAGAGTGGGGGGAGAATTAAGGAACAGAAAGGAAAGGAAGGGGAGAGGAAATAAAAGAATGGAGAAGGGAAAAAAGAGAGAAGATGATAGGGATTGAGAGAAGAGAAAGAATTGAAAATAAAAAAATAAAGGAAAGAAGAAAAATATTGATTGACTGAGAGAGAGAGAGAGAGAGAGAGAGAGAGAGAGAGAGAGAGAGAGAGAGAGAGAGAGAGAGAGAGAGAGAGAGAGAGAGAGAGAGAGAGAGAGAGCCCAGAAAGCGTGGAGCAATTCAGGTTATTGTGACAAAGGCATTCGAGACTCGCTGATAGTGAGTCACCATCACCACCATCATCACTATCATCACCATTACCACAACAAAACACCATTCCTAACAACTCCATGGGTATCATAACAGTCATTATCATCATTCAGTCACCATAACTACAATGATCACCATCACCACACTACCATTATCATCATCACTATCTTAAATCACCACCACAAACTCAGGCTTCTCATCTTCAACATCACCATTTCATCATCACTATCATCACATTCACCATCAAAGGAGTCACTATATTAAAATTTATAACATTACCACCACAATCACCATCTTCACCACCATCACCCCCACCACCACCACCACCACCACCATCACTTCCACATCACCATCACCACCACCATCATAACTGCCAGAATCACCCGCACATCACTATCACATTATGCCGTATTATCATAGTAATGTCTGAACCCACCCCCCTCTCTCTCTCTCTCTCTCTCTCTCTCTCTCTCTCTCTCTCTCTCTCTCTCTCTCTCTCTCTCTCTCTCTAAATGAAGACTAATCTAAGGGTCTTAACATGAAAAGCGACAAAGAAGGGGAGAAGGAGGAGGAGGAGGAGGAGGAGGAGGAGGAGGAGGAGGAGGAGGAGGAGGAGAGTTATGGTGATGAGAGAGTGTGAGGCGAATTCAGTGTTGCAATAGTGAAGTTAATATACCACACCCTCTCCCTCTCATCTCCTCCGTCACCTCCCTCTCCTCTCCCTCACTCCCCTCAGTCTCTCCCTCCCTCACACTCCACCCCTCAACTCAACCTCGCCTCTCCCTTTTTCTTAGCCCACCAATCTTGCTCTCAATGTCCTCCTCCTCCTCCTCCTCCTCCTCTTCCTCCTCCTCCTTCTCCTCCTCCTCCTCCTTCTCCAATTCTTGTCATTTCCTTGTCACTCCTACTTCTCTTCTATTGTGTTCGTAATGTTAAGCGTAAACAGAAAAGTACATAAGTATAGGCCGTGTAAAGTGTTTTACTTTCGCACACACACACACACACACACACACACACACACACACACACACTTGCAGACGTGAGCGCATAATTTTTCTTTCTATCTTTTATTTATTTTTCTTTTGAGTGGTGGTGATGGTGGGTGGTGGTGGTGGTGGTGGTGGTAATCTAATATAAACTCTATTTGTTTTAATTGTCTTAATTTTTATTTTTTCTTGATTTTTTTTCTCTCTCAATATTCGAAAATAAAAACCACTTCATTATTTTCCTTCATACAAGTTTTTCCTTCTCCTTTTCTTCCTTCATCAACATCTTATTTATTTCCAAGCCTTTTTCTTCTATTCTTCTTCCTTTCATCATCCTTCATTTCATCTAATTTTTATTGTTCCTTCTGTTCTCTTCTTTCTCGTCTCCTCCATCTCCTCATCTCATTCCAATTACTTTCGTGACTTGCCCTTCTCTTTCTCCATCTCTCCACCTCCTCCTCCTCCTCCTCCTCTTCCTCCTCCTCTTCTTTCTTCTTCCTCTTCCTCCTCCTTCTTCCTATCGCAGTCGGAATAATAAATATGTCAACTCCTGGTTTTATTCTCCTCCTCCTCCTCCTCCTCCTCCTCCTCCTCCTCCTCCTCTTCTTCCTCCTCCTCCTCCATGATTCCTTTCTCTTCTCTCTGTCTCTCTTTTCATTTTCCATCTGTCTTTCTTTGCAGTGTCCCAGATTTTCTCTTTGTCTTCTTTTTTTCCTTTCCTTTTCTGTTTCCTTTCTTAAACATATTACTCTCTCTCTCTCTCTCTCTCTCTCTCTCTCTCTCTCTCTCTCTCTCTCTCTCTCTCTCTCTCTCTCTCTCGAATGCTTTCTTCTTTCTTCTTTCTTCGTTCTTTGTTTTTCTTCTTGCTACTTCATTTATGTTCCTTTTTTATCCATTTATCTTCTTCGTTATCATATTTTTCTTCTTCTTTTAGTGCTGCGTAATTTCTATTTTTTTATATTTTCATAAACTTTTTTTTTCCTTTATTTTATTTACTGTAGTTCTCCTCCTCTTCCTCCTCTTCCTCCTTGTTCTTTCACTTTTCCTTTTTTTTTATTCTTGTTCCTTATTTCTTATTCGTATCCATGTCAGCTCCACTTCTCCTTTAAAACGCTTTCCCTTATCACTCTTTCCTCCTCCTCCTCCTTCTCCTCCTCCTCCTCCTCCTCCTCCTCTTCGTCTATTTCCTTCTCATTCTCATTATCATTGTCTGCACCATTTCTCCTCCTCTTAATATCTCTTCCTCCACTATCACTCCTCCTCCTCCTCCTCCTCCTCCTCCTCCTCCTCCTCCTACTCTTCCTCCTCCTCCTCTTCCTCCTATCTTAGTCTTATTATCATTGCCAGTCTCATTTCTCCTCCCAATACCTCTTCCTCCATTCCTCCTCCTCCTCCTCCTCCTTCTCCTCCTCCTTCTCCTCCTCTCTCTCAGGAAGACCCCCACAGTTTGACCTGGTGACCTCGTGACCTAAGCTGACCTGGCTGACCTCAGGGACTTGTATTCCTTGTGTTGGACTTTATTAATCTTGTTTGAATTGTCTTTTCCTGAGGCGAGTGGTCCATTTTCTTTTTATTTTCCGTTTTCTTTTCACTCTTTCCATTTTCTTTTTTGTTTTTTTGTTTTTCGAGGAATTTGAAAGTTTAAGTTTCTCTCCTTCTTTCTCCTCCTCCTTTCTTTTTTTGTTATGTTTTCTTTTTTCTTTCTTTCCTTTCTTTCTTTTCTTTATTTTAGTGTCCCGTCTTGTGTCGTCTCGTCTCTCTCTCTCTCTCTCTCTCTCTCTCTCTCTCTCTCTCTCTCTCTCTCTCTCTCTCTCTCTCTCTCTCTCTCTCTCTCTCTCATAGGTGATTATTTCTTATCTACTTCCTCTTCCTTTAGATCTATCTCCAATTTGTTTTCTTTCATTACTCTCTCTCTCTCTCTCTCTCTCTCTCTCTCTCTCTCTCTCTCTCTCTCTCTCTCTCTCTCTCTCTCTCTCTCCGATACCCATCAATTTACCTTCAAGAGACAAGTGGGCGGTGGGCGGGATGAAGGAGAAGTGCAGGATTTAGAGAGAGAGAGAGAGAGAGAGAGAGAGAGAGAGAGAGAGAGAGAGAGAGAGAGAGAGAGAGAGAGAGAGAGAGAAACAAGAGAGGTGACGAAGAGAACACGGAGAGAATAAAACGGGCGGCAAGGAATGGATGGGCGTGGGCGGTGGACGAGACTGTGGGCGTATGGGTGGAGACGGAGGGTTCAAGGGCGGGAGGACACGGGAGGGTGGGCGGGAGGGTGTAAGTGTGGGCGGAGGGGGAGGAAGAAAGACGAAACAGTTAGCATCTCTTACCTTGAGCGATGTGACTGTGGGATTTGTGCATTCGAAAACTGGCCTTCGTTTTCACATAAATAGAAGTGGGTGGGTGGGTGGGTGGAAGTCGGTGTGTGGGTGGACGGGTGGAGTGGGTGTGTGAGTGAGTGGGATTGGGTGTGTGGATGTGTGGGTGGGTGTGTTGAGAGTTGTTATTGGAAGAGTGTGGGTTTGTGGAGAAGGGATGCAGTAGGAATAATAGCAGCAATAACAGCGATAATGACTATTGTAACTATTCTTGTGCTCTCACTATTGCTACTGCACCTGCTACTGCTAATATTATAAAGACAGTAACATTCGTGAAACTTTCTCTAGTAACGAATAACTACTACTACTACTACTACTACTACTACTACTACTACTACTACTACTACTTCTACTACTACTACTACTACTACCATCACTACTACAACTACCACTACCGCACTCCCTTCACCACACAGCACCAACGCCAAAGGAACAAACACAACCACAAGAATATAGGAAGAAAAAAGAAAACGGAACAGAAAAAAAAGGGAAAACGGGAAACATTACCATGCAAATTTCACCTTATTCTCAAATCCTCGAATCCTGACGCACAGAAAATGTAACCATAAAAAAAAAAAAAAAAAAATAGAAAGAAGCAATAAAAGCCGAAGAAAAAACAACCGGAGACGTACATAAGAAAGTCGCCTCGGATAACCGTACCGTCAACTCTTAATACGATGATAAAGGCAAGTATTCATGAGAGAGGAAGAGAGAGAAACGAGGCAGAAAAAAACAGCCTTGAGTCACGATATCCTCACAATACGACGGATTTACGAAGAGGGCCAGGAAAAAGAAACACAGACAAGGAAATAGAATGGTGTGTGTGTGTGTATGTGTGTGTGTGTGTGTGTGTGTGTGTGTGTGTCAGTGATAAATAAACATGTACAGAAATGAGCGAGTTTAGTCTGGCGGGGTTTTACTTAACTTTTCTTCATTATTTGTCTTTTTCTCTTTTTTTCGGTTCTTTTCATCTAGCGGTTTTCTGTCCAGGAAGTTTGGGTTTACATAAGACATTAACTTTCATTCTCTCTCTTTTTTTTAATGCGTGCAATGTTGGGCAAATGCTAAGGAAGTTAAAGAGGCCTTGTTGCTATAGGCGTTTCCTGATTTTTCGTCTTTTTTTTCAGTTTTGGCCATATGGTACAAAAAATAAAAAGGAAAGTCGTTTGCTGATTTTCCTTCTTTTTTATGTTGGGTAATTATTAAAGAAAACTAAATAAAAATTCTGTTTGCTATAAACAGTAATTTTCTTATTTTTTTATCTTTTTCTTTTTTCTTTCTTCCTTTTTTTGAGATTCCATGTCAATTAAATGTAAAAGAAAAATAAAGAGAAAAAAGATTTGATTACTATAGAGTCATATCCTGATCCTTTCTTCCCCTTTTTCTTCAATTTTTTTTTAGGTTCCGTGACTGCCTCCCACACGTCCCTCAGCATAAAGACGCCACGGTACTTGTCATATTTCCCGCTGGATTTGCTTAAGTGTTAATAAGAGACCTGTGTTTGGATTCCTTCCTGTACTTTCCTACACTTCCTCTTCTTACCAAGCGATTTCGTGCCAGTCTGAGGCGTGCACGAGGCCAGACCCACAAAACATTGTATCCAGGAAAAAAGTTAGTTCCCTGCTCTAGATTACAGTCTTCCACCCTCTACTCAACTTAAGCCAGGATAATAACTTGGAACTTCACCTTAGAGACAACAATAACTTCTTACCTCACTTTACTTTATAACAAGATCCACAAAATGCAGCATAACTCACAAAAAAAAGTTAATTCTCTGTTTCAAATTGATACCTACCAGCCTCTACTTGGTCTACGATAATAATTTCGAACCTAACCTTAAAATGACAATAGCTTCTAACCTCATTTATATTATTTCCTATCTTAAATAATTATTCATTCCTAACCTCACCTTAATACGCTAGAATGATAACCTTTAACATCAATTTACTTTAAAACAATATCAAACCTCAATTTACCTAACCTATTCACTGCACTACGGAACAATTTACGACACTAAAAGCAATGTATGGAATATTTTTCAAGTACCTAAAAAAAAAAAGTGATAAAAGAGTAGATTTTGCAATTTCTGACCAGTACAATATTTGGAGGCGACTGAAGAACAAGAAAAGATATCGCAGAGTGGTTAGTAATTGAGGAAAGATGTAGCAAATATAGCAAAAGGATTAAATACAACAAAAACTTCAAACAAAATAGTCTTTCTAACTCACTTCTCAATCGTAACCTGACTATACCACGCTAGAACAGTAATCCTTAACCCTTTCACTATGACAGGAAGCAGTTAGCAGTACCAGAAGCAATGCGGGAAGTCTTTATAAGCATCTGCAAGAAAGTAAGCGATGAAAAAGAATACATTTTGAAATTTCTTCCCAGTTCAAAGCTTGGAGGTGGCTGTAGAACAAGTAAAAGATGTCTCAGAATGATTGGTAATTAGGGAAATCAAAGGGTTAACCTCATCTTACTCTAATGAAACCTTATATTCACTCCACCATTCGTACCCAACCGATCTTATACTTCTGTACTTATTATCAACCTCATATAACTTTAGAACAATATAAAACCACATCTCACTCCATTACTTATATCCAGCTAATCTTACATTCACTCTTAGCCTCATCTAACCATACAACAATACAAAACCTCACCACCAGCACTCCAGTCCACCTCACTACGGGAACGCCCCGACCTCAGCACGCACATTAAGGGAAAGATAAGCCACCTCGTCGCCTTTTAGTTCTCATTTCCGCGATTCGTGCGACTTAAAACTGGAATCATGTTTATCGAAGCAGCGGTAAGTAAAGGTCCCTTCGCCAGGCTGGAGTACGAAGTGGGTGCGTGCGTGTGTGTGTGTGTGTGTGCGTGTCAGGCGGTCCAGTGCGAGGCCCCGGCGTCCACAAAGCCTCGGACGCATTACTGATTCATCACGCTTACAGAACACAAACAGGCGGACATTTACTAAGGGCGTCGTGGTGTCTTATCGAAAGTAGCGGCGCCCTCCTGTCTCGTATCCTGAAACCACTTTGTTGTGTGATAAGGAATAATGAGGGATATTTTCAAAGGCCATGGAGATCATTTTAGTCCCTTTCTCATGTGGTTTTCAACTGGTGACGTAGATTCCTGGTCAAACTATCACTAGAATCATGAAAATACTCTTGAAAATAATAATACTCTCCATTACTCTCACAATACTCTCCATTAAAAACGCTTTGTTTTCTGATAAGGAATAAGGAATATTTTCAAAGGCCACGGAAATGATTAGTACTTTCTCACGCGTTTTTCAACTGGTGACGCAGATTCCTGATTAAAGTATCAACAGAATCATTAGCATACATTGAAAATTCCGTGCCTTCCACTACAGTCTATTAAAAGTAATCCAAAAAGATGATTTGTTCCTTTTTCATGTGTTTTTTTCAACTGGCGATGCAGATTCCTGGTTAAACTATCACCAGAATCATGAAAATACTGATAAAAAGGATCGTACCTTCCACTACAGCCTGTTGAAAGTAGTGAAGATAAGATGGTGAATGTCTGAGAGCACGGCCCCGCCTCTCGTGTACCGGAGATGAGGCTTCCGATGAGTACTGAGGGAGGCGCCGCAGGAGGGAAGCGAGGGTGGGATGGAGAATGGCGAAGGAGGGAGGGCGACGAGGGAGGGAAGGAGGGTAGAGACGAGGGAACGGAAGAGCAGCAGGAGTAAAGGAGATTGAAGGATACAGACGCCAGGACCTTTGATGCTTGTGTGCCGCGCAGCTCCTGGTCTCTTGCAAGGATCACTTGTGTAAAATTTCAGTGCTTTGATTATTTATTTTTTTTTTTTTCAGATTTTCGGTTTTTAATTTTTGGTTTTCTGTTTTTCGTTTTTGGTTTTTATTGTTTTTCTTTTTTTCTTTTTTGGTCTTTGGTTTTCAGTTTTTTTTTTGGTCTTTTTTTGGGGGGTATTTTGTGTTTTGTCTTCATTCTTTGTTTTTACTTATTTTTGTAATTAGTTGTTATGTCTGGTCTCTCGTATTTTGATTTTTTGGTGTTTGGTCTTTCGTCTTTGATCTTTTTTTTTTGGCGGGGAGGTCTCTCTGGCCTTCATTTTTTCTTTTTCTTTTTCTTTTTTTTTTATACTTCGCAGTTTGATTTTTAATTTCTTTTTATCTTCGGTCATCATTTTTCGGGCTTCGGAATTTGGATTTTGGGTATCAGTCTAGTCTCGTTCCTTGGTCTTACGTGTTCTGGTCCCTGGTCTTCATTCTCTACCAGTACAATCCCTAAAACAGGATTAACCAACGAATCTTCCCTAGCCACGTCAGGATGTCAGGATTACTTTCAACTTTTCCTCTCCACCATTCTTCACACAAACAGGAAATGAGAGACAGACAGACATCCACACCTTTCACAGCCCCCCTTCCTGACCTTCTCTTTCTCACCCATCCCTTCCATCCCCTTTCTCTCCTCTTCTCAACACCTTTCCCATAATCCCTTTCCCCTTATCGGATTATAAGATGAGAAATACAACGAAGGGTTCCTCAGTTGTGGATTACCTCTCTCTCTTTCCGACACTATTTTGTTTATTTCTGGGTACCCGCTTTAGAGGAGGAGGAGGAGGAGGAGGAGAAAGAGGAGGAAGTAGCTCTAATTCCCTTCATCCCTCCTTTCCCTCTCTCTCTTCCTCTCTCCTCCTCCTTCTCTCCCTCTCCTCCCTCTCCCTCCCTTTCTCCTATACTTAAATGAGGTTTACAACGCCCCCAGTTTCCTTCCCATCATGTGAGAGGAAGGAGATACAAGGGAGGTACAGGAGAGAGCGAGAGAGAGGGAGGGAGGGAGGGAGAGGGAGAGAAAGAAAGTAGGAGATGAGGGAGGAAACTGAGTGGGTGATGACGGAAGGAAAAGGCAAGGTGAGAGAGTTAAGAGGAGGAAGCGAGTGATGAAAGAGGAAAATAGGGTGAAGAAAGGAGGGAAAAGGGAGCAGGAGGAGGGAGAGATGGGAGAGTTAGGGAGAGGGAAACAAGTGAGGAAGGGAGGAAGATAAGGAAATGGGAGAAGGACGGTAATAAAGGAAGAAGAAATGAGGGTGAGGAAAGAAGAGAGAAAAGGGAGAAGAACGATAAAGGAGAGATAGAGAAAGAAAAGAGGAAATAAGAGAGAGGAAGAAACAGAAAGAAGAAGGATAGGAAGAAAAGGGATAAAGAAAACAAAAATAGGAGAGGGACAAACATAACAAAAGAAGAGAAGAGAAGGAGAGGGAGAAAGAGCAAGTGAGAGCAATCGAGAAAAAAAAAAACAGGACAAAGAATGTAAAGGAGAAAAGGAGAAGTAGAAAGAGGAGTAAGAGAATATGTAAATACGTATACAGGAGACGGTAAGAAGTGAGTGAGAGAGAGAGAGAGAGAGAGAGAGAGAGAGAGAGAGAGAGAGAGAGAGAGAGAGAGAGAGAGAGCAGATTAAGGGCCATTCTGGTATTCATAATGTTCCCGGATAAAGGAAAGAGTGAGATTTGCATATTTCAAGTAACAGGTAATGCGGTGACCTGGGAGAGTGACTAACCCTCCCCCTCCCCCTCCCCCTCCCTCTCCCTCTCCCTTACCGCCTCGCCCATCAACAGCTGACAGCCACGCACCCCGACACGCGCCTCACGTCAGCCAAGTGTCAACAGTCAGCGTGGAGGAGCGGGACTTTTTCTCACGCCCCTCACGCTCATAAAAGAGCAGTGTAATGAGGTTTTTAATGTGCACAGTGACGTAAGCTTAGTATTTAGGTATTGCTATGGATGTTTTGGAGTTTTTTAACGTAATACCTTTAAAAATTTGGGGTTTCTAAGTGAATATACTGAAATTTTTTAACTTAGAAAATTTGAGCTCCCAAACGAGAAAATCTTGTAAAATTTGAGCTCCTTTACCAAAAGTCTTGCAAAATTTTGAGTTCCTCCATTAACCGTGGCGCAAAATTTGATAGCCAAACCCCCAACAAATCTTTTCAAATTTGAGCTCCCCAATAAACAAAATATGAGCTCTATGCACTAAGAATATGAATTCTGTAGTCAAACACTAACTAAAGATAATTTCTACGAAACACGGAACAAAAGAAAGAAAAAAAAGAAAAACGATCGATCTGTTGGTAACCTTACGCTCCCATGACAAATTATGTTCCATCTATTTATTTATTTATTTATTCACTTATTTATTTATTTATGCATTGCTGTAGCACATAAAACCATGTTTCTACAAATGGAAAGCTTTAATATTAACCTTGTAGCTTTTGAACCGTTAGCATTACGTGTTGTGACTAGAGAGAGAGAGAGAGAGAGAGAGAGAGAGAGAGAGAGAGAGAGAGAGAGAGAGAGAGAGAGAGAGAGAGAGAGAGAGAGAGAGAGATGAATGTGACAAGCATAAGCAAGATTAATGAACGAGAAGTACTTTATGAGCCAAATAAACACACACACACACACACACACACACACACACACACACACACACACACACACACACACACACACACATGTAGCAACTCTATAGCAACAAGAAAGAAAGAAATATAAGAAGATAAGCAAACAAACTAAATCTCGCAGCAGCGAAATCAAGAAGATAATTAGTGTATCTCTTGGCCTTAACAACAACAACAGCAACAACAACAACAACAACAACAACAACAACAACAAAAACTAAGACACCACCACCACCACCACCACCGCTACCACCACCACCACCAGGAACAACAACAACAACAACTACTACTACTACAACAACAAAAACCACCACCACCACCAGCAACAACAACAACAACAACAGCAATAACTATTACTACTACTACTATTATTAGTGCTACAACAACAACAACAACAACAACAACAACAACAACAGCTACTACTACTACTACTACTACTGCTACTACTACTACTAATTCTCCTCCTCCTCCTCCTCCTCCTCCTCCTCCTATTCCTACTATTACTACTACTACTACTACAACTATCCCTTCCCTTCCTCCTCCTCCTCCTCCTACTCCTCCTCCTCCTCTTACTACTACTACAGCTATCCCTACTCTTACTCCTCCTTCTTCTCCTGCTCCTCCTGCCCTTCCTCCTACTGCTTCCTTCCTTCATTACCCTGACGTAGGAAAAAAAAAAGAAA